>NW_022279799.1:0-104643 GCF_009193385.2 Nasonia vitripennis
TAGAGATTGGCTCATAACACATGAACAATCAACAACATCAGTTGAACTTTTAACACCATTAGTTTTCGTTGTGTAAACCACTAAAAACAATTCGGAAGCGTTTGACCGTTTAGTTTTGAAAGATACAAGAAATCAAAAAAATTTCAACAAAATTTGAATCATCGATATCTGAGAACAATGGGGTTTTAAAAGCTGCGCAATGAAACTTAGCCGAGACGCATAAAATTATACCATTCACAGAAATTGTAGAAATTTGAAGCCTTTTTTACTCTCGTAAACGTCGGACATAGAAAACTCATTTTATTCAGTCTTCGATTTTTAACTAGAAAACTACGTAGTCAAATGCATTGAAATTTCTGTGGTTCATAGCTTGACTCATAACCTATCATCGTATTTTTTTGCAAGATTCTCATATTTCGTTTCAAAGATATGCCTTATTTTGAAAAGATCACCTTTTTTGGTAAACCACTAAAAACAATTCGGAAGCGTTTGGCCGTTTAGTTTTGAAGATACAAGAAATCAAAAATTTCAACAAAAATTTGAATCATTGATATCTTGAGAACAATGGGGTTTTAAAAGCTGCGCAATGAACTTAGCCGAGACGCATAAAAATTCTACCATTTGACGAAATTGTAGAAATTTGAAGCCTTTTTACTCTCGTAAACGTCGGACATAGAAAACTCATTTTATTCAGTTTTCGATTTTTAACTCGAAAACTACGTAGTCAAATGCATTGAAATTTCTGTGGTTCATAGCTTGACTCACAAACTATTATCGTATTTTTTTTTGCAAGATTCTGATATTTCGTATCAAAGATATGCCTTATTTTGAAAAAATCACCTTTTTTGCTTTTGCTGGCGAACGGTGCGGTCGGTCTGGAGGGTCCAACGAGGAATAGAACGTAATTTAATTCTCTTTCAAATGCATTAAAGCTGAATTGTTTGTATTAGTGGGATGATTGAAAAAAACGCGAATATTGCTTTTCAAAAATCATAACAAGGCCTTAAAAAAATATAGTTGATGAAATGAAAGATAACTTCTTTTCCCACTTCAGAATTCAAAAATGGATAAAGATGCCAAATTTTGTAGACATTCATATTCTCGATTCGAAAATATTGCGGTATACATACACTCTTACACACACACACATCCATACGGACATTTTTTAAAAACACGTTTATTGAACTGTACGAACCTCAGAATGTATTTCTAACCTATTTTAGAGAGACTCGAAAATTTTACTATTACAAAGCTTCCTCTAGGAGGAAGCAAAAAATAGGCTTTTAGAGATTGGCTCATAACACATGAACCAATCAACAAAATCACTTGAAATTTTAACACCAATTAGTTTTCGTTGTGGTAAACTACTAAAAACAATTCGGAAGCGTTTGGCTGTTTAGTTTTGAAGATACAAGAAATCAAAAAATTTCAACAACAATTTGAATCATCTATCTCTTGAGAACAATGGGGTTTTAAAAGCTGCGCAATGAACTTAGCCGAGACGCATAAAATTCTACCATTTGACGAAATTGTAGAAATTTGAAGCCTTTTTACTCTCGTAAACGTCGGACATAGAAAACTCATTTTATTCAGTTTTCGATTTTTAACTCGAAAACTACGTAGTCAAATGCATTGAAATTTCTGTGGTTCATAGCTTGACTCATAACCTATCATCGTATTTTTTTGGCAAGATTCTCATATTTCGTTTCAAAGATATGCCTTATTTTGAAAAAATCACCTTTTTTGCTTTTGCTGCCGAACGGTGCGATCGGTCTGGAGGGTCCAACGAGGAATAGAAGGTAATTTAATTCTCTTTCAAATGCATTAAAGCTGAATTGTTTGTATTAGTGGGCTGATTGAAAAAAACGCGAAATATTGATTTTCAAAAATCATAAAATGGCCTTAAAAAAATATAGTTGATGAAATGAAAGATAACTTCTTTTCCCCACTTCAGAATTCAAAAATGGATAAAGATGCCAAATTTTGTAGACATTCATATTCTCGATTCGAAAATATTGCGGTATACATACACTCTTACACACACACATCCATACGGACATTTTTTAAAAACACGTTTATTGAACTGTACGAACCTCAGAATGTATTTCTAACCTATTTTAGAGAGACTCGAAAATTTTACTATTGCAAAGCTTCCTCTAGGAGGAAGCAAAAAATAGGCTTTTAGAGATTGGCTCATAACACATGAACCAATCAACAAAATCACTTGAAATTTTAACACCAATTAGTTTTCGTTGTGGTAAACCACAAAAAACAAGTCGGAAGCATTTGACCGTTTAGTTTTGAAGATACAAGAAATCAAAAAATTTCAACAATAATTTGAATCATCGATATCTTGAGAACAATGGGGTTTTAAAAGCTGCGCAATGAACTTAGCCGAGACGCATAAAATTCTACCATTTCACGAAAATGTAGAAATTGAAGCCTTTTTACTCTCGTAAACGTGGGACATAGAAAACTCATTTTATTCAGTTTCGATTTTTAACTCGAAAACTACGTAGTCAAATACATTGAAATTTCTGTGGTTCATAGCTTGACTCATAAACTATCATCGTATTTTTTTTGCAAGATTCTGATATTTCGTATCAAAGATATGCCTTATTTTGAAAAAATCACCTTTTTTGCTTTTGCTGGCGAACGGTGCGGTCGGTCTGGAGGGTCCAACGGGGAATAGAACGTAATTAATTCTCTTTCAAATGCATTAAAGCTGAATTGTTTGTATTAGTGGGATGATTGAAAAAAACGCGAAATATTGCTTTTCAAAAATCATAAAATGGACTTAAAAAATATAGTTGATGAAATGAAAAATAACTTCTTTTCCCCACTTCAGAATTCAAAAATGGATAAAGATGCCAAATTTTGTAGACATTCATATTCTCGATTCGAAAATATTGCGGTATACATACACTCTCACACACACACATCCATACGGACATTTTCTAAAAACACGTTTATTGAACTGTACAAACCTCAGAATGTATTTGTAACCTATTTTAGAGAGACTCGAAAATTTTACTATTACAAAGCTTCCTCTAGGAGGAAGCAAAAAATAGGCTTTTAGAGATTGGCTCATAACACATGAACCAATCAACAACATCAGTTGAACTTTTAACACCAATTAGTTTTCGTTGTGGTAAACCACTAAAAACAATTCGGAAGCGTTTGACCGTTTAGTTTTGAAGATACAAGAAATCAAAAAATTTCAACAAAAATTTGAATCATCGATATCTTGAGAACAATGGGGTTTTAAAAGCTGCGCAATGAACTTAGCCGAGACGCATAAAATTATACCATTCACGAAATTGTAGAAATTTGAAGCCTTTTTACTCTCGTAAACGTCGGACATAGAAAACTCATTTTATTCAGTCTTCGATTTTTAACTAGAAAACTACGTAGTCAAATGCATTGAAATTTCTGTGGTTCATAGCTTGACTCATAACCTATCATCGTATTTTTTTTGCAAGATTCTCATATTTCGTTTCAAAGATATGCCTTATTTTGAAAAGATCACCTTTTTTGGTAAACCACTAAAAACAATTCGGAAGCGTTTGGCCGTTTAGTTTTGAAGATACAAGAAATCAAAAAATTTCAACAAAAATTTGAATCATTGATATCTTGAGAACAATGGGGTTTTAAAAGCTGCGCAATGAACTTAGCCGAGACGCATAAAATTCTACCATTTGACGAAATTGTAGAAATTTGAAGCCTTTTTACTCTCGTAAACGTCGGACATAGAAAACTCATTTTATTCAGTTTTCGATTTTTAACTCGAAAACTACGTAGTCAAATACATTGAAATTTCTGTAGTTCATAGCTTGACTCATAAACTATTATCGTATTTTTTTTTGCAAGATTCTGATATTTCGTATCAAAGATATGCCTTATTTTGAAAAAATCACCTTTTTTGCTTTTGCTGGCGAACGGTGCGGTCGGTCTGGAGGGTCCAACGAGGAATAGAACGTAATTTAATTCTCTTTCAAATGCATTAAAGCTGAATTGTTTGTATTAGTGGGATGATTGAAAAAAACGCGAAATATTGCTTTTCAAAAATCATAACAAGGCCTTAAAAAAATATAGTTGATGAAATGAAAGATAACTTCTTTTCCCCACTTCAGAATTCAAAAATGGATAAAGATGCCAAATTTTGTAGACATTCATATTCTCGATTCGAAAATATTGCGGTATACATACACTCTTACACACACACATCCATACGGACATTTTTTAAAAACACGTTTATTGAACTGTACGAACCTCAGAATCTATTTCTAACCTATTTTAGAGAGACTCGAAAATTTTACTATTACAAAGCTTCCTCTAGGAGGAAGCAAAAAATAGGTTTTAGAGATTGGCTCATAACACATGAACCAATCAACAAAATCACTTGAAATTTTAACACCAATTAGTTTTCGTTGTGGTAAACTACTAAAAACAATTCGGAAGCGTTTGGCTGTTTAGTTTTGAAGATACAAGAAATCAAAAAATTTCAACAACAATTTGAATCATCTATCTCTTGAGAACAATGGGGTTTTAAAAGCTGCGCAATGAACTTAGCCGAGACGCATAAAATTCTACCATTTGACGAAATTGTAGAAATTTGAAGCCTTTTTACTCTCGTAAACGTCGGACATAGAAAACTCATTTTATTCAGTTTTCGATTTTTAACTCGAAAACTACGTAGTCAAATGCATTGAAATTTCTGTGGTTCATAGCTTGACTCATAACCTATCATCGTATTTTTTTGGCAAGATTCTCATATTTCGTTTCAAAGATATGCCTTATTTTGAAAAAATCACCTTTTTTGCTTTTGCTGCCGAACGGTGCGATCGGTCTGGAGGGTCCAACGAGGAATAGAAGGTAATTTAATTCTCTTTCAAATGCATTAAAGCTGAATTGTTTGTATTAGTGGGCTGATTGAAAAAAACGCGAAATATTGATTTTCAAAAATCATAAAATGGCCTTAAAAAAATATTGTTGGTGAAATGAAAAATAACTTCTTTTCCCCACTTCAGAATTCAAAAATGGATAAAGATGCCAAATTTTGTAGATATTCATATTCTCGATTCGAAAATATTGCGGTATACATACACTCTCACACACACACATCCATACGGACATTTTTTAAAAACACGTTTATTGAACTGTACAAACCTCAGAATGTATTTCTAACCTATTTTAGAGAGACTCGAAAATTTTACTATTGCAAAGCTTCCTCTAGGAGGAAGCAAAAAATAGGCTTTTAGAGATTGGCTCATAACACATGAACCAATCAACAAAATCACTTGAAATTTTAACACCAATTAGTTTTCGTTGTGGTAAACCACAAAAAACAAGTCGGAAGCATTTGACCGTTTAGTTTTGAAGATACAAGAAATCAAAAAATTTCAACAATAATTTGAATCATCGATATCTTGAGAACAATGGGGTTTTAAAAGCTGCGCAATGAACTTAGCCGAGACGCATAAAATTCTACCATTTCACGAAAATGTAGAAATTTGAAGCCTTTTTACTCTCGTAAACGTGGGACATAGAAAACTCATTTTATTCAGTTTTCGATTTTTAACTCGAAAACTACGTAGTCAAATACATTGAAATTTCTGTGGTTCATAGCTTGACTCATAAACTATCATCGTATTTTTTTTGCAAGATTCTGATATTTCGTATCAAAGATATGCCTTATTTTGAAAAAATCACCTTTTTTGCTTTTGCTGGCGAACGGTGCGGTCGGTCTGGAGGGTCCAACGGGGAATAGAACGTAATTTAATTCTGTTTCAAATGCATTAAAGCTGAATTGTTTGTATTAGTGGGATGATTGAAAAAAACGCGAAATATTGCTTTTCAAAAATCATAAAATGGACTTAAAAAATATAGTTGATGAAATGAAAAATAACTTCTTTTCCCCACTTCAGAATTCAAAAATGGATAAAGATGCCAAATTTTGTAGACATTCATATTCTCGATTCGAAAATATTGCGGTATACATACACTCTCACACACACACATCCATACGGACATTTTCTAAAAACACGTTTATTGAACTGTACAAACCTCAGAATGTATTTGTAACCTATTTTAGAGAGACTCGAAAATTTTACTATTACAAAGCTTCCTCTAGGAGGAAGCAAAAAATAGGCTTTTAGAGATTGGCTCATAACACATGAACCAATCAACAACATCAGTTGAACTTTTAACACCAATTAGTTTTCGTTGTGGTAAACCACTAAAAACAATTCGGAAGCGTTTGACCGTTTAGTTTTGAAGATACAAGAAATCAAAAAATTTCAACAAAAATTTGAATCATCGATATCTTGAGAACAATGGGGTTTTAAAAGCTGCGCAATGACCTTAGCCGAGACGCATAAAATTATACAATTCACGAAATTGTAGAAATTTGAAGCCTTTTTACTCTCGTAAACGTCGGACATAGAAAACTCATTTTATTCAGTCTTCGATTTTTAACTAGAAAACTACGTAGTCAAATGCATTGAAATTTCTGTGGTTCATAGCTTGACTCATAACCTATCATCGTATTTTTTTTGCAAGATTCTCATATTTCGTTTCAAAGATATGCCTTATTTTGAAAAGATCACCTTTTTTGGTAAACCACTAAAAACAATTTGGAAGCGTTTGACCGTTTAGTTTTGAACATACAAGAAATCAAAAAATTTCAACAACAATTTGAATCATCTATCTCTTGAGAACAATGGGGTTTTAAAAGCTGCGCAATGAACTTAGCCGAGACGCATAAAATTCTACCATTTGACGAAATTGTAGAAATTTGAAGCCTTTTTACTCTCGTAAACGTCGGACATAGAAAACTCATTTTATTCAGTTTTCGATTTTTAACTCGAAAACTACGTAGTCAAATGCATTGAAATTTCTGTGGTTCATAGCTTGACTCATAACCTATCATCGTATTTTTTTGGCAAGATTCTCATATTTCGTTTCAAAGATATGCCTTATTTTGAAAAAATCACCTTTTTTGCTTTTGCTGCCGAACGGTGCGATCGGTCTGGAGGGTCCAACGAGGAATAGAAGGTAATTTAATTCTCTTTCAAATGCATTAAAGCTGAATTGTTTGTATTAGTGGGCTGATTGAAAAAAACGCGAAATATTGATTTTCAAAAATCATAAAATGGCCTTAAAAAAATATTGTTGGTGAAATGAAAAATAACTTCTTTTCCCCACTTCAGAATTAAAAAATGGATAAAGATGCCAAATTTTGTAGATATTCATATTCTCGATTCGAAAATATTGCGGTATACATACACTCTCACACACACACATCCATACGGACATTTTTTAAAAACACGTTTATTGAACTGTACAAACCTCAGAATGTATTTCTAACCTATTTTAGAGAGACTCGAAAATTTTACTATTGCAAAGCTTCCTCTAGGAGGAAGCAAAAAATAGGCTTTTAGAGCTTGGCTCATAACACATGAACCAATCAACAAAATCACTTGAAATTTTAACACCAATTAGTTTTTGTTGTGGTAAACCACAAAAAACAAGTCGGAAGCATTTGACCGTTTAGTTTTGAAGATACAAGAAATCAAAAAATTTCAACAATAATTTGAATCATCGATATCTTGAGAACAATGGGGTTTTAAAAGCTGCGCAATGAACTTAGCCGAGACGCATAAAATTCTACCATTTCACGAAAATGTAGAAATTTGAAGCCTTTTTACTCTCGTAAACGTGGGACATAGAAAACTCATTTTATTCAGTTTTCGATTTTTAACTCGAAAACTACGTAGTCAAATACATTGAAATTTCTGTGGTTCATAGCTTGACTCATAAACTATCATCGTATTTTTTTTGCAAGATTCTGATATTTCGTATCAAAGATATGCCTTATTTTGAAAAAATCACCTTTTTTGCTTTTGCTGCCGAACGGTGCGATCGGTCTGGAGGGTCCAACGAGGAATAGAAGGTAATTTAATTCTCTTTCAAATGCATTAAAGCTGAATTGTTTGTATTAGTGGGCTGATTGAAAAAAACGCGAAATATTGATTTTCAAAAATCATAAAATGGCCTTAAAAAAATATTGTTGGTGAAATGAAAAATAACTTCTTTTCCCCACTTCAGAATTCAAAAATGGATAAAGATGCCAAATTTTGTAGATATTCATATTCTCGATTCGAAAATATTGCGGTATACATTCACTCTCACACACACACATCCATACGGACATTTTTTAAAAACACGTTTATTGAACTGTACAAACCTCAGAATGTATTTCTAACCTATTTTAGAGAGACTCGAAAATTTTACTATTGCAAAGCTTCCTCTAGGACTAAGCAAAAAATAGGCTTTTAGAGATTGGCTCATAACACATGAACCAATCAACAAAATCACTTGAAATTTTAACACCAATTAGTTTTCGTTGTGGTAAACCACAAAAAACAAGTCGGAAGCATTTGACCGTTTAGTTTTGAAGATACAAGAAATCAAAAAATTTCAACAAAAATTTGAATCATTGATATCTTGAGAACAATGGGGTTTTAAAAGCTGCGCAATGAACTTAGCCGAGACGCATAAAATTCTACCATTTCACGAAAATGTAGAAATTTGAAGCCTTTTTACTCTCGTAAACGTGGGACATAGAAAACTCATTTTATTCAGTTTTCGATTTTTAACTCGAAAACTACGTAGTCAAATACATTGAAATTTCTGTGGTTCATAGCTTGACTCATAAACTATCATCGTATTTTTTTTGCAAGATTCTGATATTTCGGATCAAAGATATGCCTTATTTTGAAAAAATCACCTTTTTTGCTTTTGCTGGCGAACGGTGCGGTCGGTCTGGAGGGTCCAACGGGGAATAGAACGTAATTTAATTCTCTTTCAAATGCATTAAAGCTGAATTGTTTGTATTAGTGGGATGATTGAAAAAAACGCGAAATATTGCTTTTCAAAAATCATAAAATGGACTTAAAAAATATAGTTGATGAAATGAAAAATAACTTCTTTTCCCCACTTCAGAATTCAAAAATGGATAAAGATGCCAAATTTTGTAGACATTCATATTCTCGATTCGAAAATATTGCGGTATACATACACTCTCACACACACACACATCCATACGGACATTTTCTAAAAACACGTTTATTGAACTGTACAAACCTCAGAATGTATTTGTAACCTATTTTAGAGAGACTCGAAAATTTTACTATTACAAAGCTTCCTCTAGGAGGAAGCAAAAAATAGGCTTTTAGAGATTGGCTCATAACACATGAACCAATCAACAACATCAGTTGAACTTTTAACACCAATTAGTTTTCGTTGTGGTAAACCACTAAAATCAATTCGGAAGCGTTTGACCGTTTAGTTTTGAAGATATAAGAAATCAAAAAATTTCAACAACAATTTGAATCATCTATCTCTTGAGAACAATGGGGTTTTAAAAGCTGCGCAATGAACTTAGCCGAGACGCATAAAATTCTACCATTTCACGAAAATGTAGAAATTTGAAGCCTTTTTACTCTCGTAAACGTGGGACATAGAAAACTCATTTTATTCAGTTTTCGATTTTTAACTCGAAAACTACGTAGTCAAATACATTGAAATTTCTGTGGTTCATAGCTTGACTCATAAACTATCATCGTATTTTTTTTGCAAGATTCTGATATTTCGATTCAAAGATATGCCTTATTTTGAAAAAATCACCTTTTTTGCTTTTGCTGGCGAACGGTGCGGTCGGTCTGGAGGGTCCAACGGGGAATAGAACGTAATTTAATTCTCTTTCAAATGCATTAAAGCTGAATTGTTTGTATTAGTGGGATGATTGAAAAAAACGCGAAATATTGCTTTTCAAAAATCATAAAATGGACTTAAAAAATATAGTTGATGAAATGAAAAATAACTTCTTTTCCCCACTTCAGAATTCAAAAATGGATAAAGATGCCAAATTTTGTAGACATTCATATTCTCGATTCGAAAATATTGCGGTATACATACACTCTCGCACACACACATCCATACGTACATTTTTTAAAAACACGTTTATTGAACTGTACAAACCGCAGAATGTATTTCTAACCTATTTTAGAGAGACTCGAAAATTTTACTATTACAAAGCTTCCTCTAGGAGGAAGCAAAAAATACGCTTTTAGAGATTGGCTCATAACACATGAACCAATCAACAAAATCACTTGAAATTTTAACACCAATTAGTTTTCGTTGTGATAAACCACTAAAAACAATTCGGAAGCGTTTGACCGTTTAGTTTTGAAGATACAAGAAACCAAAAAATTTCAACAAAAATTTGAATCATCGATATCTTGAGAACAATGGGGTATTAAAAGCTGCGCAATGAACTTAGCCGAGATGCATAAAATTCTACCATTTGACGAAATTGTAGAAATTTGAAGCCTTTTTACTCTCGTAAACGTCGGACATAGAAAACTCATTTTATGCAGTTTTCGATTTTTAACTCGAAAACTACGTAGTCAAATACATTGAAATTTCTGTGGTTCATAGCTTGACTCATAGTCTATCATCGTATTTTTTTTGCAAGTTTCTGATATTTCGATTCAAAGATATGCCTTATTTTGAAAAAATCACCTTTTTTGCTTTTGCTGCCGAACGGTGCGATCGGTCTGGAGGGGGGTCCAACGAGGAATAGAACGTAATTTAATTCTCTTTCAAATGCATTAAAGCTGAATTGTTTGTATTAGTGGGATGATTGAAAAAAACGCGAAATATTGATTTCAAAAATCAAAAAATGGACTTAAAAAATATAGTTGATGAAATGAAAAATAACTTCTTTTCCCCACTTCAGAATTCAAAAATGGATAAAGATGCCAAATTTTGTAGATATTCATATTCTCGATTCGAAAATATTGCGGTATACATACACTCTCACACACACACATCCATACGGACATTTTTTAAAAACACGTTTATTGAACTGTACAAACCTCAGAATGTATTTCTAACCTATTTTAGAGAGACTCGAAAATTTTACTATTGCAAAGCTTCCTCTAGGAGGAAGCAAAAAATAGGCTTTTAGAGCTTGGCTCATAACACATGAACCAATCAACAAAATCACTTGAAATTTTAACACCAATTAGTTTTTGTTGTGGTAAACCACAAAAAACAAGTCGGAAGCATTTGACCGTTTAGTTTTGAAGATACAAGAAATCAAAAAATTTCAACAATAATTTGAATCATCGATATCTTGAGAACAATGGGGTTTTAAAAGCTGCGCAATGAACTTAGCCGAGACGCATAAAATTCTACCATTTCACGAAAATGTAGAAATTTGAAGCCTTTTTACTCTCGTAAACGTGGGACATAGAAAACTCATTTTATTCAGTTTTCGATTTTTAACTCGAAAACTACGTAGTCAAATACATTGAAATTTCTGTGGTTCATAGCTTGACTCATAAACTATCATCGTATTTTTTTTGCAAGATTCTGATATTTCGTATCAAAGATATGCCTTATTTTGAAAAAATCACCTTTTTTGCTTTTGCTGCCGAACGGTGCGATCGGTCTGGAGGGTCCAACGAGGAATAGAAGGTAATTTAATTCTCTTTCAAATGCATTAAAGCTGAATTGTTTGTATTAGTGGGCTGATTGAAAAAAACGCGAAATATTGATTTTCAAAAATCATAAAATGGCCTTAAAAAAATATTGTTGGTGAAATGAAAAATAACTTCTTTTCCCCACTTCAGAATTCAAAAATGGATAAAGATGCCAAATTTTGTAGATATTCATATTCTCGATTCGAAAATATTGCGGTATACATTCACTCTCACACACACACATCCATACGGACATTTTTTAAAAACACGTTTATTGAACTGTACAAACCTCAGAATGTATTTCTAACCTATTTTAGAGAGACTCGAAAATTTTACTATTGCAAAGCTTCCTCTAGGACTAAGCAAAAAATAGGCTTTTAGAGATTGGCTCATAACACATGAACCAATCAACAAAATCACTTGAAATTTTAACACCAATTAGTTTTCGTTGTGGTAAACCACAAAAAACAAGTCGGAAGCATTTGACCGTTTAGTTTTGAAGATACAAGAAATCAAAAAATTTCAACAAAAATTTGAATCATTGATATCTTGAGAACAATGGGGTTTTAAAAGCTGCGCAATGAACTTAGCCGAGACGCATAAAATTCTACCATTTCACGAAAATGTAGAAATTTGAAGCCTTTTTACTCTCGTAAACGTGGGACATAGAAAACTCATTTTATTCAGTTTTCGATTTTTAACTCGAAAACTACGTAGTCAAATACATTGAAATTTCTGTGGTTCATAGCTTGACTCATAAACTATCATCGTATTTTTTTTGCAAGATTCTGATATTTCGTATCAAAGATATGCCTTATTTTGAAAAAATCACCTTTTTTGCTTTTGCTGGCGAACGGTGCGGTCGGTCTGGAGGGTCCAACGGGGAATAGAACGTAATTTAATTCTCTTTCAAATGCATTAAAGCTGAATTGTTTGTATTAGTGGGATGATTGAAAAAAACGCGAAATATTGCTTTTCAAAAATCATAAAATGGACTTAAAAAATATAGTTGATGAAATGAAAAATAACTTCTTTTCCCCACTTCAGAATTCAAAAATGGATAAAGATGCCAAATTTTGTAGACATTCATATTCTCGATTCGAAAATATTGCGGTATACATACACTCTCACACACACACACATCCATACGGACATTTTCTAAAAACACGTTTATTGAACTGTACAAACCTCAGAATGTATTTGTAACCTATTTTAGAGAGACTCGAAAATTTTACTATTACAAAGCTTCCTCTAGGAGGAAGCAAAAAATAGGCTTTTAGAGATTGGCTCATAACACATGAACCAATCAACAACATCAGTTGAACTTTTAACACCAATTAGTTTTCGTTGTGGTAAACCACTAAAATCAATTCGGAAGCGTTTGACCGTTTAGTTTTGAAGATATAAGAAATCAAAAAATTTCAACAACAATTTGAATCATCTATCTCTTGAGAACAATGGGGTTTTAAAAGCTGCGCAATGAACTTAGCCGAGACGCATAAAATTCTACCATTTCACGAAAATGTAGAAATTTGAAGCCTTTTTACTCTCGTAAACGTGGGACATAGAAAACTCATTTTATTCAGTTTTCGATTTTTAACTCGAAAACTACGTAGTCAAATACATTGAAATTTCTGTGGTTCATAGCTTGACTCATAAACTATCATCGTATTTTTTTTGCAAGATTCTGATATTTCGATTCAAAGATATGCCTTATTTTGAAAAAATCACCTTTTTTGCTTTTGCTGGCGAACGGTGCGGTCGGTCTGGAGGGTCCAACGGGGAATAGAACGTAATTTAATTCTCTTTCAAATGCATTAAAGCTGAATTGTTTGTATTAGTGGGATGATTGAAAAAAACGCGAAATATTGCTTTTCAAAAATCATAAAATGGACTTAAAAAATATAGTTGATGAAATGAAAAATAACTTCTTTTCCCCACTTCAGAATTCAAAAATGGATAAAGATGCCAAATTTTGTAGACATTCATATTCTCGATTCGAAAATATTGCGGTATACATACACTCTCGCACACACACATCCATACGTACATTTTTTAAAAACACGTTTATTGAACTGTACAAACCGCAGAATGTATTTCTAACCTATTTTAGAGAGACTCGAAAATTTTACTATTACAAAGCTTCCTCTAGGAGGAAGCAAAAAATACGCTTTTAGAGATTGGCTCATAACACATGAACCAATCAACAAAATCACTTGAAATTTTAACACCAATTAGTTTTCGTTGTGATAAACCACTAAAAACAATTCGGAAGCGTTTGACCGTTTAGTTTTGAAGATACAAGAAACCAAAAAATTTCAACAAAAATTTGAATCATCGATATCTTGAGAACAATGGGGTATTAAAAGCTGCGCAATGAACTTAGCCGAGATGCATAAAATTCTACCATTTGACGAAATTGTAGAAATTTGAAGCCTTTTTACTCTCGTAAACGTCGGACATAGAAAACTCATTTTATGCAGTTTTCGATTTTTAACTCGAAAACTATGTAGTCAAATGCATTGAAATTTCTGTGGTTCATAGCTTGACTCATAACCTATCATCGTATTTTTTTTGCAAGATTCTGATATTTCGATTCAAAGATATGCCTTATTTTGAAAAAATCACCTTTTTTGCTTTTGCTGCCGAACGGTGCGATCGGTCTGGAGGGTCCAACGAGGAATAGAACGTAATTTAATTCTCTTTCAAATGCATTAAAGCTGAATTGTTTGTATTAGTGGGATGATTGAAAAAAACGCGAAATATTGATTTCAAAAATCAAAAAATGGCCTTAAAAAAATATTGTTGGTGAAATGAAAAATGACTTCTTTTCCCCACTTCAGAATTCAAAAATGGATAAAGATGCCAAATTATGTAGACATTCATATTGTCGATTCGAAAATATTGCGGTATACATACACTCACACACAAACCCATACGGACATTTTTTAAAAAAACGTTATTTGAACTGTACAAACCTCAGAATGTATTTCTAACCTATTTTAGAGAGACTCGAAAATTTTACTATTACAAAGCTTCCTCTAGGAGGAAGCAAAAAATAGGCTTTTAGAGATTGGCTCATAACACATGAACCAATCAACAAAATCACTTGAAATTTTAACACCAATTAGTTTTCGTTGTGGTAAAATACTAAAAACAATTCGGAAGCGTTTGACTGTTTAGTTTTGAAGATACAAGAAATCAAAAAATTTCAACAACAATTTGAATCATCTATCTCTTGAGAACAATGGGGTTTTAAAAGCTGCGCAATGAACTTAGCCGAGACTCATAAAATTCTACCATTTCACGAAAATGTAGAAATTTGAAGCCTTTTTACTCTCGTAAACTCCGGACATAGAAAACTCATTTTATTCAGTTTTCGATTTTTAACTCGAAAACTACGTAGGCAAATACATTGAAATTTCTGTGGTTCATAGCTTGTCTCATAACCTATCATCGTATTTTTTTTGCAAGATTCTGATATTTCGTATCAAAGATATGCCTTATTTTGAAAAAATCACCTTTTTTGCTTTTGCTGGCGAACGGTGCGGTCGGTCTGGAGGGTCCAACGGGGAATAGAAGGTAACTTAATTCTCTTTCAAATGCATTAAAGCTAAATTGTTTGTATTAGTGGGATGATTGCAAAAACGCGAAATATTGCTTTTCAAAAATCATAACATGGCCTTAAAAAAATATAGTTGATGAAATGACAGATAACTTCTTTTCCCCACTTCAGAATTCAAAAATGGATAAAGATGCCAAATTTTGTAGACATTCATATTCTCGATTCGAAAATATTGCGGTATACATACACTCTTACACACACACATCCATACGGACATTTTTTAAAAACACGTTTATTGAACTGTACGAACCTCAGAATGTATTTCTAACCTATTTTAGAGAGACTCGAAAATTTTACTATTACAAAGCTTCCTCTAGGAGGAAGCAAAAAAATAGGCTTTTAGAGATTGTCTCATAACACATGAACCAATCAACAAAATCAGTTGAACTTTTAACACCAATTAGTTTTCGTTGTGGTAAACCACTGAAAACAATTCGGAAGCGTTTGACTGTTTAGTTTTGAAGATACAAGAAATCAAAAAATTTCAACAACAATTTGAATCATCTATCTCTTGAGAACAATGGGGTTTTAAAAGCTGCGCAATGAACTTAGCCGAGACGCATAAAATTCTACCATTTGACGAAATTGTAGAAATTTGAAGCCTTTTTACTCTCGTAAACGTCGGACATAGAAAACTCATTTTATTCAGTTTTCGATTTTTAACTCGAAAACTACGTAGTCAAATGCATTGAAATTTCTGTGTTTCATAGCTTGACTCATAACCTATCATCGTATTTTTTTTTGCAAGATTCTGATATTTCGATTCAAAGATATGCCTTATTTTGAAAAAATCACCTTTTTTGCTTTTGCTGCCGAACGGTGCGATCGGTCTGGAGGGTCCAACGAGGAATAGAAGGTAATTTAATTCTCTTTCAAATGCATTAAAGCTGAATTGTTTGTATTAGTGGGATGATTGAAAAAAACGCGAAATATTGCTTTTCAAAAATCAAAAAATGGCCTTAACAAAATATTGTTGGTGAAATGAAAAATGACTTCTTTTCCCCACTTCAGAATTCAAAAATGGATAAAGATGCCAAATTATGTAGACATTCATATTGTCGATTCGAAAATATTGCGGTATACATACACTCACACACAAACCCATACGGACATTTTTTAAAAAAACGTTATTTGAACTGTACAAACCTCAGAATGTATTTCTAACCTATTTTAGAGAGACTCGAAAATTTTACTATTACAAAGCTTCCTCTAGGAGGAAGCAAAAAAATAGGCCTTTAGAGATCGTCTCATAACACATGAACCAATCAACAAAATCAGTTGAACTTTTAACACCAATTAGTTTTCGTTGTGGTAAACCACTAAAAACAATTCGGAAGCGTTTGACCGTTTAGTTTTGAAGATACAAGAAATCAAAAAATTTCAACAAAAATTTGAATCATCGATATGTGAGAACAATGGGGTTTTAAAAGCTGCGCAATGAACTTAGCCGAGACGCATAAAATTCTACCATTTGACGAAATTGTAGAAATTTGAAGCCTTTTTACTCTCGTAAACGTCGGACATAGAAAACTCATTTTATTCAGTTTTCGATTTTTAACTCGAAAACTACGTAGTCAAATGCATTGAAATTTCTGTGGTTCATAGCTTGACTCATAACCTATCATCGTATTTTTTTTGCAAGATTCTGATATTTCGATTCAAAGATATGCCTTATTTTGAAAAAATCACCTTTTTTGCTTTTGCTGCCGGACGGTGCGATCGGTCTGGAGGGTCCAACGAGGAATAGAACGTAATTTAATTCTCTTTCAAATGCATTAAAGCTGAATTGTTTGTATTAGTGGGATGATTAAAAAAACGCGAAATATTGCTTTTGAAAATCAAAAAATGGCCTTAAAAAAATATTGTTGGTGAAATGAAAAATAACTTCTTTTCTCCACTTCAGAATTCAAAAATGGATAAAGATGCCAAATTATGTAGATATTCATATTGTCGATTCGAAAATATTGCGGGATACATACACTCTCACACACACACATCCATACGGACATTTTTTAAAAACACGTTTATTGAACTGTACGAACCTCAGAATGTATTTCTAACCTATTTTAGAGAGACTCGAAAATTTTACTATTACAAAGCTTCCTCTAGGAGGAAGCAAAAAATACGCTTTTAGAGATTGGCTCATAACACATGAACCAATCAATAAAATCACTTGAAATTTTAACACCAATTAGTTTTCGTTGTGGTAAACTACTAAAAACAATTCGGAAGCGTTTGACCGTTTAGTTTTGAAGATACAAGAAATCAAAAAATTTCAACAAAAATTTGAATCATCGATATGTGAGAACAATGGGGTTTTAAAAGCTGCGCAATGAACTTAGCCGAGACGCATAAAATTCTACCATTTGACGAAATTGTAGAAATTTGAAGCCTTTTTACTCTCGTAAACGTGGGACATAGAAAACTCATTTTATTCAGTTTTCGATTTTTAACTCGAAAACTACGTAGTCAAATGCATTGAAATTTCTGTGGTTCATAGCTTGACTCATAACCTATCATCGTATTTTTTTTGCAAGATTCTGACATTTCGATTCAAAGATATGCCTTATTTTGAAAAAATCACCTTTTTTGCTTTTGCTGCCGAACGGTGCGATCGGTCTGGAGGGTCCAACGAGGAATAGAACGTAATTTAATTCTCTTTCAAATGCATTAAAGCTGAATTGTTTGTATTAGTGGGATGATTGAAAAAAACGCGAAATATTGCTTTTGAAAATCAAAAAATGGCCTTAAAAAAATATTGTTGGTGAAATGAAAAATGACTTCTTTTCCCCACTTCAGAATTCAAAAATGGATAAAGATGCCAAATTATGTAGACATTCATATTGTCGATTCGAAAATATTGCGGTATACATACACTCACACACAAACCCATACGGACATTTTTTAAAAAAACGTTATTTGAACTGTACAAACCTCAGAATGTATTTCTAACCTATTTTAGAGAGACTCGAAAATTTTACTATTACAAAGCTTCCTCTAGGAGGAAGCAAAAAATACGCTTTTAGAGATTGGCTCATAACACATGAACCAATCAATAAAATCACTTGAAATTTTAACACCAATTAGTTTTCGTTGTGGTAAACTACTAAAAACAATTCGGAAGCGTTTGACTGTTTAGTTTTGAAGATACAAGAAATCAAAAAATTTCAACAACAATTTGAATCATCTATCTCTTGAGAACAATGGGGTTTTAAAAGCTGCGCAATGAGCTTAGCCGAGACGCATAAAATTCTACCATTTGACGAAATTGTAGAAATTTGAAGCCTTTTTACTCTCGTAAACGTCGGACATAGAAAACTCATTTTATTCAGTTTTCGATTTTTAACTCGAAAACTACGTAGTCAAATGCATTGAAATTTCTGTGGTTCATAGCTTGACTCATAACCTATCATCGTATTTTTTTTGCAAGATTCTGATATTTCGATTCAAAGATATGCCTTATTTTGAAAAAATCACCTTTTTTGCTTTTGCTGCCGAACGGTGCGATCGGTCTGGAGGGTCCAACGAGGAATAGAACGTAATTTAATTCTCTTTCAAATGCATTAAAGCTGAATTGTTTGTATTAGTGGGATGATTGAAAAAAACGCGAAATATTGCTTTTGAAAATCAAAAAATGGCCTTAAAAAAATATTGTTGGTGAAATGAAAAATGACTTCTTTTCCCCACTTCAGAATTCAAAAATGGATAAAGATGCCAAATTATGTAGACATTCATATTGTCGATTCGAAAATATTGCGGTATACATACACTCACACACACACCCATACGGACATTTTTTAAAAAAACGTTATTTGAACTGTACAAACCTCAGAATGTATTTCTAACCTATTTTAGAGAGACTCGAAAATTTTACTATTACAAAGCTTCCTCTAGGAGGAAGCAAAAAAATAGGCCTTTAGAGATCGTCTCATAACACATGAACCAATCAACAAAATCAGTTGAACTTTTAACACCAATTAGTTTTCGTTGTGGTAAACCACTAAAAACAATTCGGAAGCGTTTGACCGTTTAGTTTTGAAGATACAAGAAATCAAAAAATTTCAACAAAAATTTGAATCATCGATATGTGAGAACAATGGGGTTTTAAAAGCTGCGCAATGAACTTAGCCGAGACGCATAAAATTCTACCATTTGACGAAATTGTAGAAATTTGAAGCCTTTTTACTCTCGTAAACGTCGGACATAGAAAACTCATTTTATTCAGTTTTCGATTTTTAACTCGAAAACTACGTAGTCAAATGCATTGAAATTTCTGTGGTTCATAGCTTGACTCATAACCTATCATCGTATTTTTTTTGCAAGATTCTGATATTTCGATTCAAAGATATGCCTTATTTTGAAAAAATCACCTTTTTTGCTTTTGCTGCCGAACGGTGCGATCGGTCTGGAGGGTCCAACGAGGAATAGAACGTAATTTAATTCTCTTTCAAATGCATTAAAGCTGAATTGTTTGTATTAGTGGGATGATTAAAAAAACGCGAAATATTGCTTTTGAAAATCAAAAAATGGCCTTAAAAAAATATTGTTGGTGAAATGAAAAATAACTTCTTTTCTCCACTTCAGAATTCAAAAATGGATAAAGATGCCAAATTATGTAGATATTCATATTGTCGATTCGAAAATATTGCGGGATACATACACTCTCACACACACACATCCATACGGACATTTTTTAAAAACACGTTTATTGAACTGTACGAACCTCAGAATGTATTTCTAACCTATTTTAGAGAGACTCGAAAATTTTACTATTACAAAGCTTCCTCTAGGAGGAAGCAAAAAATACGCTTTTAGAGATTGGCTCATAACACATGAACCAATCAATAAAATCACTTGAAATTTTAACACCAATTAGTTTTCGTTGTGGTAAACTACCAAAAACAATTCGGAAGCGTTTGACCGTTTAGTTTTGAAGATACAAG
Organism: Nasonia vitripennis; assembly: GCF_009193385.2. NCBI lineage: Eukaryota > Metazoa > Arthropoda > Insecta > Hymenoptera > Pteromalidae > Nasonia > Nasonia vitripennis. The sequence continues at coordinate 20,121 of NW_022279799.1, forward strand.
AAATCAAAAAATTTCAACAAAAATTTGAATCATCGATATGTGAGAACAATGGGGTTTTAAAAGCTGCGCAATGAACTTAGCCGAGACGCATAAAATTCTACCATTTGACGAAATTGTAGAAATTTGAAGCCTTTTTACTCTCGTAAACGTCGGACATAGAAAACTCATTTTATTCAGTTTTCGATTTTTAACTCGAAAACTACGTAGTCAAATGCATTGAAATTTCTGTGGTTCATAGCTTGACTCATAACCTATCATCGTATTTTTTTTGCAAGATTCTGATATTTCGATTCAAAGATATGCCTTATTTTGAAAAAATCACCTTTTTTGCTTTTGCTGCCGAACGGTGCGATCGGTCTGGAGGGTCCAACGAGGAATAGAACGTAATTTAATTCTCTTTCAAATGCATTAAAGCTGAATTGTTTGTATTAGTGGGATGATTGAAAAAAACGCGAAATATTGCTTTTGAAAATCAAAAAATGGCCTTAAAAAAATATTGTTGGTGAAATGAAAAATGACTTCTTTTCCCCACTTCAGAATTCAAAAATGGATAAAGATGCCAAATTATGTAGACATTCATATTGTCGATTCGAAAATATTGCGGTATACATACACTCACACACACACCCATACGGACATTTTTTAAAAAAACGTTATTTGAACTGTACAAACCTCAGAATGTATTTCTAACCTATTTTAGAGAGACTCGAAAATTTTACTATTACAAAGCTTCCTCTAGGAGGAAGCAAAAAATACGCTTTTAGAGATTGGCTCATAACACATGAACCAATCAATAAAATCACTTGAAATTTTAACACCAATTAGTTTTCGTTGTGGTAAACTACTAAAAACAATTCGGAAGCGTTTGACTGTTTAGTTTTGAAGATACAAGAAATCAAAAAATTTCAACAACAATTTGAATCATCTATCTCTTGAGAACAATGGGGTTTTAAAAGCTGCGCAATGAGCTTAGCCGAGACGCATAAAATTCTACCATTTGACGAAATTGTAGAAATTTGAAGCCTTTTTACTCTCGTAAACGTCGGACATAGAAAACTCATTTTATTCAGTTTTCGATTTTTAACTCGAAAACTACGTAGTCAAATGCATTGAAATTTCTGTGGTTCATAGCTTGACTCATAACCTATCATCGTATTTTTTTTGCAAGATTCTGATATTTCGATTCAAAGATATGCCTTATTTTGAAAAAATCACCTTTTTTGCTTTTGCTGCCGAACGGTGCGATCGGTCTGGAGGGTCCAACGAGGAATAGAACGTAATTTAATTCTCTTTCAAATGCATTAAAGCTGAATTGTTTGTATTAGTGGGATGATTGACAAAAACGCGAAATATTGCTTTTGAAAATCAAAAAATGGCCTTAAAAAAATATTGTTGGTGAAATGAAAAATGACTTCTTTTCCCCACTTCAGAATTCAAAAATGGATAAAGATGCCAAATTATGTAGACATTCATATTGTCGATTCGAAAATATTGCGGTATACATACACTCACACACACACCCATACGGACATTTTTTAAAAAAACGTTATTTGAACTGTACAAACCTCAGAATGTATTTCTAACCTATTTTAGAGAGACTCGAAAATTTTACTATTACAAAGCTTCCTCTAGGAGGAAGCAAAAAAATAGGCTTTTAGAGATCGTCTCATAACACATGAACCAATCAACAAAATCAGTTGAACTTTTAACACCAATTAGTTTTCGTTGTGGTAAACCACTAAAAACAATTCGGAAGCGTTTGACCGTTTAGTTTTGAAGATACAAGAAATCAAAAAATTTCAACAAAGATTTGAATCATCGATATCTTGAGAACAATGGGGTTTTAAAAGCTGCGCAATGAACTTAGCCGAGACGCATAAAATTCTACCATTTGACGAAATTGTAGAAATTTGAAGCCTTTTTACTCTCGTAAACGTCGGACATAGAAAACTCATTTTATTCAGTTTTCGATTTTTAACTCGAAAACTACGTAGTCAAATGCATTGAAATTTCTGTGGTTCATAGCTTGACTCATAACCTATCATCGTATTTTTTTTGCAAGATTCTGATATTTCGATTCAAAGATATGCCTTATTTTGAAAAAATCACCTTTTTTGCTTTTGCTGCCGAACGGTGCGATCGGTCTGGAGGGTCCAACGAGGAATAGAACGTAATTTAATTCTCTTTCAAATGCATTAAAGCTGAATTGTTTGTATTAGTGGGATGATTGAAAAAAACGCGAAATATTGCTTTTGAAAATCAAAAAATGGCCTTAAAAAAATATTGTTGGTGAAATGAAAAATGACTTCTTTTCCCCACTTCAGAATTCAAAAATGGATAAAGATGCCAAATTATGTAGACATTCATATTGTCGATTCGAAAATATTGCGGTATACATACACTCACACACACACCCATACGGACATTTTTTAAAAAAACGTTATTTGAACTGTACAAACCTCAGAATGTATTTCTAACCTATTTTAGAGAGACTCGAAAATTTTACTATTACAAAGCTTCCTCTAGGAGGAAGCAAAAAAATAGGCTTTTAGAGATCGTCTCATAACACATGAACCAATCAACAAAATCAGTTGAACTTTTAACACCAATTAGTTTTCGTTGTGGTAAACCACTAAAAACAATTCGGAAGCGTTTGACCGTTTAGTTTTGAAGATACAAGAAATCAAAAAATTTCAACAAAGATTTGAATCATCGATATCTTGAGAACAATGTGGTTTTAAAAGCTGCGCAATGAACTTAGCCGAGACGCATAAAATTCTACCATTTGACGAAATTGTAGAAATTTGAAGCCTTTTTACTCTCGTAAACGTCGGATATAGAAAACTCATTTTATTCAGTTTTCGATTTTTAACTCGAAAACTACGTAGTCAAATACATTGAAATTTCTGTGGTTCATAGCTTGACTCATAGCCTATCATCGTATTTTTTTTGCAAGATTCTGATATTTCGATTCAAAGATATGCCTTATTTTGAAAAAATCACCTTTTTGCTTTTGCTGCCGAACGGTGCGATCGGACTGGAGGGTCCAACGTGGAATAGAAGGTAATTTAATTCTCTTTCAAATGCATTGAAGCTGAATTGTTTGTATTAGTGGGATGATTGAAAAAAACGCGAAATATTGCTTTTGAAAATCAAAAAATGGCCTTAAAAAAATATTGTTGGTGAAATGAAAAATAACTTCTTTTCTCCACTTCAGAATTCAAAAATGGATAAAGATGCCAAATTTTGTAGACATTCATATTCTCGATTCGAAAATATTGCGGTATACATACACTCACACACACACATCCATACGGACATTTTTTAAAAAAACGTTATTTGAACTGTACAAACCTCAGAATGTATTTCTAACCTAGTTTAGAGAGACTCGAAAATTTTACTATTACAAAGCTTCCTCTAGGAGGAAGCAAAAAAATAGGCTTTTAGAGATTGGCTCATAACACATGAACCAATCAACAAAATCACTTGAAATTTTAACACCAATTAGTTTTCGTTGTGGTAAACCACTAAAAACAATTCGGAAGCATTTGACCGTTTAGTTTTGAAGATACAAGAAATCAAAAAATTTCAACAAAAATTTGAATCATCGATATGTTAGAACAATGGGGTTTTAAAAGGCACTGCGTGCATCGGCTTCGGAGTTTTTAAACCCTCGGTGCCGATGCAGTTATGAAGTTAAGATGATAAAGATAGCGACGCAGGTCAAAGCACTTACTTCGATTTTCCGCGCACGGTTGCGCAACGGCGCAATCTTACGCTTCTGCGCTGGTTGTGTAGGCGCACGATTAGGGTGTTATTATTGCGCACGCACGCACATTCGTTACATGCGTTAGATGTAATATGGCTAATTATACGGTCTTCGGGGTGGGGGGGGGGGGGGGGCGAGCTCTTGCTATGCGCGTATTTGGCGACTAATGCATCGATTGCATTATAACTAGCAACGCAACGCTATATACGTATGAGTATTTACACGAGATAGTATTAATAAAGAGAAATTGCAGATCAAAAATACTCGAGTTCATTAATATCGACCTATCTACTAAAGAGTGTTTTAATCTACTTCTCGCGGCATTAACAATAGTTAATACATATTGATTAAGACTAAACTCTTTAGAAGATACTTCTTATTTAGTGAATACCAGCAGGTAATATTTATATTTTTTTTATATTTACAAGACAAATTAAACACATACCATTGCGACCACCTCTTCCTGATCGTGAAATCGTAGAAATTTGGTTGCAATTAATATGCATCACAGAATGCCTAAGGTCGTGGAAAACGTGTTTGAATACTTTGCAGCAATAATTTTGATGTTTGTCAGATCTTGTTTTATTGATCTGTTATTTAGAATTAGTAATACTTTCGTACAATCTTTGAGAGTAAGGTAAATAGTGGCTGAAGACATAACAGGCCTCATGCCGAAGGCAGCGCAAGGGTACGAATACGCCCTTATCTTCTAAGATCTCTTTTCTCGATAGATCAAGTGCGTACCTCTCCAAAAAAAAACAGATGAAAAATTTGTGTTAGCAGCAGTTCAATGACGGATCATACGACGCTTTAAAGCGCTAGAACTATTTTACTCTGATAACGACAAAAAGTTTAAGAATAAGCTGATTGACGAGTATCTGGCAGCGCATGGAATCTAGTATTTCTAGACACTGTAAGTAAGTCGCGCGGTGAAGAAAGCAATAGCCACGTACATCAAAGGAAACCACCATAGTTGGGACAAATAAATGAATAAGATCATATTATGGCCCATGTTCACGCTGTGACAGGAGTGTCGTTGGCCATGCTAAACTTTGGTAGGCCGCTAAACACGTCGTGTAAACCATCATTGGGGCGAGCAAAAGATCGCCAAGCAAACAAGCAAAAAGGATTAAACGAATAGCATGAATGGCTCGCCAGACTTTCGGCCCTACAAGAACAGGCGAAATAATCATTGTAAGAGACAAATAGTTGAAAGGCAACACATTTAGATTAGCACTGTTACCTAGCAGAGTTTAAGATCAACAATTTAGGAAGGGAGAGAAGCCATACGCTTTTGTTAATGGCAGGAGGAGTAGCCGTAAACCTCACGCTCCCATTTTTTGGCCCATACACCATTGCAGCGTTAGTCAGCTCAAATATGTGCAAATCCCGAAACGCCAAGGGGAAGGTAAAAGACGTGGTGGTCGTCAAAGGAATACAGAAATAAGTATTATGGTTTATGGCTACGACAACTGGGAACCCGATAACGAAAAAACTTGACCACCGAGGAACAAAACGAGTAAGGAGGCGAAGAGCGACCCGCCCTAAACGAGCGTATTCGAGGATGAGCTTGAGTCTGACAATGTAACAATGTAGCATACTAAAAAATTAAGGGGTGTCTTGACAGTAGCTGTGCCCTGCGAATGTTATTGCAATGTTAATGAAATATTTTACAATTATACATATTGTATACTTTTTAGGTACGACTGCTACACGGAAGTGCGTTATAGTTTTGTCATCGAAAAATGTGTAAGATGCGATATCTCACGCAATTTTTGACTGAACGAAATGAAATGTTAAGAGGAGTCTCCTCTTGCACGAACCTAAAAACTAATTTTCTTTTATCCCAATCGTCTACGTTTTTTTAAAATAGAGGCACAATTTTTTCTATTTTTGCGTGTTTTGAATAAAAATTTTGGTGTTACACGATTATCTCTGAGAGACTTTCACCAATCCGGCTTAAAATTTGTGTGCAAACTCCCCTCGTAATAGTAAGGTGCCAAATTTGTCTTGGGCTTGATCCTGCTTATACACGCAAAATCCGGTGACATCCAAAAATCGCTAAAAACGATTCTCTGGCTCTTACTCGAATTCTATGCATTGAAACACTGGGGTCTGCTAGTGCAGCCCAGCGTTCTTAAATCTATGTTCGCGCGCCGTCACGTTCCAACGCATACACGGTGGTGGGCCGCCTCGGCCCAGGGCGCCAGGCATCGAGATGCCAGGGATCCTGCGATCCCCTTTCCGTGTGAGCGCTACCGGGTGAGACCTGACGGCGTGGGAGATGAACTCGGCTAGCTCTAAGGAAGGGGTGGAGTATCGAACAGGGTCGTGGGTCATAAAACTCATTAAGGCTTGCTGCTGATATGATATGTCGTATTTATTCTTCATTTTCCCGCTTAACAACCACGGCAACCTGCCGAAAACCTGCGGCCTCTACAGAGGCCAGAGGCACTACGCTGAACTAACTAGGTCATCGTGAGTAAGAGCGAACTTCTACACGCGGCCCCGTAATGATTTTAATAATTCTAACCTCCTTCCGGGGCGATCACCCGCGCCCACCGAGCAATCGACGCCACCGCCACGCTCGTCAGCGCGCCGTCCGCCGACTTGTCGGTGCGGGCGAATACCCGCCTCGCCTCTCTGATCGTCTACCGGCCCCGACGACCAGCGTGTCCGTCGCGGCGTATTCTCGCGAGTTATGCGATTTCCCCGGCCCATCAGACGCTTATTTTTCCATATACCGCGTCGTGATAAACCCGTATTACTATAATAACTCCCCGAAAACCACCTCACGAGGTGACGACCTCGACACGACCGCGCGTCGACACACAACACTTGCCCGTCCTCTCCGCGTACACTCGTACATTCTGACAGCTACTTAACGGAACTCTAGTAATAGCTAACTTAACTTAATCGCTAACTTACTTACTAACGGTAGCTCGGTAACACGCAGTAATCGGTAGCTGATAGGGATAGCGGGGGTGAGGAAACGATACCGGGGAGGTACAATACGAGGTGAGAACGATAGCGAGGAAAAACGAGAGCTTACAAAATTCGCAACAGGCGACGAGACCTCACGGTACTCGACTCGCCGCCCTTGCCACGACCGTCAAAGTGCATTGCGTCGCACTAACCGTGTCGCGACGCGTTCATCCGAGGCACAGCCGCACTAGTTTATTCGAACGCTAAGTACACTGTTACTTACTTGCTACGATAACGAGAGCGAAGGCGAGCTGCAATGGCGTGCGGGTACCGGGACAATCGAAAGCCTCGGTGAGCAGCGCAGGCGTCCTATCGGTAGCAGCATTGCGGAGCGAAAGGGGGCCGAGCTCTCCCGACGCGGCAACACGTGGCCGCGGGGCCAGCGTTGCGCGCGCTCTCCGCGCGAACTACTCCCCCTTCTGTGCGCCTACTCGCGGCTCGACCTGCCACGTTGCGAGGTTGTCGTCGCCTCTCTATTGCGCGGCGCAAATTATCCACTTGTAACGTACAGTCGAACTGCCACGTTACAAAAGATATTCATCAATTTGTCCTAAAATTATTAAAATTCATATATAAAGCCTGTGGCAAAGCTTATGAATTGCTTGGAGCATTCCTAAAAAAATCACAGAGGTATCAAACATTAAAATAAAGAAACTCACTGTAGAAGATAATTGTTCCTTAATATCCATCATTGACTAAAAATTAAAAGCTTAGTGATAAATTATTTAAATACATGTTTACTTATAGAAATAAATTGCGTCACTTGGATCATCGCCAAAAAAATCATAAAACTTGATTTTATTGTTACGAATATTCCTACTAAAGTGAAGGAATCGTAAATATATTATGTCTCTTGCAAAAAATTATAATATAAATTATACGCTCGATTATAATTTTTCAAACTCAGTGGATAATTAAGTTAATTTTTGTAAAAGGTCTTGGCCCTACTTACTCGAAGTCGCCGTTATCGGTAGGCGCGAACCACACACTGACACACACTCCGCGCTTTGGTCGCTGATCAACAGACCAGGTCGTCCTTCCCTACGGCAGGAAAAGTCGGCAGGGATGTCTTCTTCTCGCGATCATGCACACTCTTACTCTTTCGAACGCTATTGGTCGTTGCTCGATTTAGTTTTACTGATGCGCGAATCTACCTGATTTCGCACTTCGTTACAACTTATCGTCTGTCCCTACAAAGAGTAGTACGCTTCAGATTTGCCGCAAAGACGATTACATTTCAGATCTTACCCACATGAAAAAATCAAACTGTTTTGAGGAAAAAAAAAATAGTTTTTTTGGTTAAAACTAATAAAATTGCAATATTTTTCAAGTAGTCAACAAATTTTTTAAAAATTTTGAAATTCAAAAAGTTATGAGATTTAATATTAACTTTTTTCTTCTAATTAAAGTTTTCAATAAAAATTTTTTAAATTTCGAAATTTTTCAAAAATTTTTTGGCAATTTTGAAAATATTGCAATTTTATTAATTTTAACTAAAATAACTATTTGTTTTTCTTTAATACAATTGGATTTTTTCATGTGGGGAAGATCTGAAATGTACTAGTCTTCGCGGCAAATCTGAACCGTACTACTCTTTGTAGGAACCGACAATATAACCTGTGACCTTCTTTAACAAATAATTATGTATTATGTAACGGCATACATTGACATACATCGCTTCTTATAAAACCGTTGATAATTGTTTTGATAGCAATTGCGCAATATTTTTGTATCACATTTTTAATTAATTTATTTTAATTTATTTTTAATTAAAAAGTTAATCCTTTTGAATGTTTTTAAGAAATGTACCTATTCAGAGTTTATATATAATATATAGTAAGGATTAGATTCCAACCAAGCGAGCGAGGTTATCATTGCTAGTATTAGAATTATAAGGGGACATTAAATATACAAACATTATGCACAGAGTATTAGGTACAAAAAAATTAATAGTCGCTCTGCCATCCATAAACAATGTTATTATGTTCAAGACATTCTTTAATTTAAAATAATTATGATTGTTAACAAATAAGTCGAACAAGAAATAAAAATAAATTTTACATAATATTTAAGTTAATGTTCTAATAAAAATGTATTTCTTTATAGATACGTGAGGAACTACTGTTGTTCACTGCAGTGTATTTCAAAATCACCTAGCAGAGTGAAAAAATGTATACAAGATAGAAATGCAAAAAACCATATTTTGGAAATGTTTTGTTATAATGTACTTCAGACAAATGACGTGTAGCATTATTATTATCTGGTCTATAGCTATGACTATAATCATTTGCTTAAAAGTAAAAGTAAAATATTTTTTTTTTTTAATATTAGATCGTTGTTTAGTATACTTAATATACTTTTAAATAGCTGATTCCAGTATAAAAAAATTTTAACGAAGTATCCTAATGTGTTTATAAAATTAAATATAACGATCCTCTTTACTCTATCATATTACTATTCAGTCAAATTACTATTAAGGGGTCAAGCCTGGGTTAAAATCTTGAAAAAATCGATTTTTTTTATTCGCTATATGGATAGGAAATAGTCCCTAGAATGTGTGCGCAAACCGTTTTACTAGAAAAAAATTTGTCGTAATGTTATAGAGAAAATACTGAAAAAAGCGAATAGATAATTTTTGAAAAATCGTTGTATTTTACACATTTTGATTTGACAGTACTTTTACAAAAATAAATATTCTGGCACTTTTTATACACGGGTTTTTTTAGTAAATTTCACGTACAATACGATAAAAAACCCCGTTTGCAAAAGACCACTTTGTTAATGAGTTATTAACAAATTACTGAAACTAGTAATCATCGTAGTAGAAATAGCGAATTTTGAATCGTGCTTACCGACTGCGCTATGCGAGAGCACGAGCGAGCGGTGATTCGTCTAGATCCCTGTTTTACCGTATTACCAGAATCTATTTTTTTGAAAAAAATCGTTTATATTTTTCGAATTTGCTGACTGCAACGTTTGTTTGCGAATTTCGAAAAATAATTACTCTAAAACTACTCGATTTTACAGTTGAAAAGTTTTAGTGTGTTATAAGAATAAGTGATTATTATAGTCTGTGATAATATAAGTGAAAAATTTAGTGTATTGTCAACATGCCAGGCTCAAGAAATAGATTGCCAGGTTCATGTGAACATAAAAAGAGAAGATTTGGGAGAAAAAAGAAGAGACCAAGAGTTTTTTATAGAAAAAACTTGGATGAAGCTACGGAGTCAACGTCCAACCCACCAGCACAATCATCAACAAGGAGACGTAATGAACCATCGATGCCAACAAGAGCAGCAACGAGTTCAGCAACTGTGTCCAATATGCTTCCTTCAACATCTGGTACTCAGAGGACACGAACCATTGTACAAGCTTCAACAGTTGGCACACCAGTTCAGTTTTCGCAACCAGAAATACCTGTATCAAGATCTAGGCAAAAATTAAAATCAAAAGATATAGAGGCTGGTCCTGCACAAAACAGAATATTTTACATCTCTTTACTTTATCCAGGATTGCAGAAATTTCTGGCTTGCAAAGCTTGCCGTGGAGGTGTCAAATATGGTGAAGTAGATGTAAGAGGTCTTGGTTTCAAGCTAACGATCACTTGTACCATGTGCAACAAAGTTGCTTTCATTGACTATCTATGAGATCTCTTGGCCATGGACACGCTGGCTTGACTACTTTTTGTGGAACAATGAACTTTTTGCCTCCAGTTGCTCACAGTAATTTTGATAATATTAATAAGATATTAATAATATTAATAAGAATTGAAAGTAGCAAGTGAAAATGCAGCTAAGGAATCAATGAAAGCAGCTATGCAGGAAGATTGTAGCAGTGGGACTCAAGATAACCGTGAGACTGTATCAGACGATGGTTCTTGGAGAAAGCGTGGAAACTGTTCTCTTCAAGAAGTCTCTACATTGATTCGCAATGCAAATGGAAAAGTGATTGACGTTGCTCCAAAACAATCATTTTGCAGAGCTTGCGAAATGCACCCAGAAAAGGATACTCAACAGTACAAGGAGTGGTTCGAGGCCCATCAAGACAAGTGCTACGCCAGTCATCAAGGAAGTTCTGGAAAGATGGAAGTGGATGGTATCGTGGAAATGTTTCAAAGGTCGGAATCAACCCATGGAGTCAAGTACAAGAATTGTATAGGTGATGGAGATTCTAAAGTTTACAAAGCTCTGTGCGACGCTAAGCCTTATGGAGAAGATTTTGTAATTCAGAAGAAAGAGTGTGTAGGACACGTGCAGAAGAGAATGGGCACAAGGCTCAGAAATCTGAAGAAAAATTTGGCTGGCCAATAACTTTCAGATGGTAAAGGTATTGGTGGACAAGATTGTCTAACTGCTCAAAGGATTGATCAGTTGACAAGATATTATGGCAATGCCATCCGAGGCCATAAGCATTCTGTTGATGCAATGAGTAACGCCATATGGGCTACATTTTATCATTAGAAATCAACAGATAAAAATCCTACACTCCACCTTTGCCCGCCAGGAAAGACAAGTTGGTGCAAATGGCAGGTAGCCAAAGCTAACAGAAAACTTAAAAAGTTCCACCACACTGATGTTTTTCCTGCTGCTATCATGGATGTGATTGAGCCAATTTATAAGGACTTGACACAGCCAGATTTGCTTGAGAGATGCGTTGGAGGCTTCACACAGAACAGCAATGAAAGCTTCAACCAATCTATTTGGAAACTGGTTCCTAAACAAAGTTTTAGTGGTCTTGTAGTCCTGCAAATTGGTGTCAACATCGCAGCCACTTGCTTCAACGACGGCAAAACAGGAGTACCACTACAGGGTGATGAAGAAGTTTAGCATCCAACCGGAGTCTTCTGCAGTGAACTGGGCCAAGAACGCGGATGAAGAAAGGATATTCTGGTCTGATAGAAAAGCAACAGAATCAACACTGGAGGCACGTCGAGCACGATGGAAGGGGAATCATCCAGATGATGATTCTTACTCAGCTGGGGCACACTAACCTATTTTTATACACTTTTACACACAGCTAACCAACACCTAAACCACAGCTCAAAAAACACAAACACTATACAGCACCACAACACTGAAGCACATAAATTCATACATATTTTTCTTTTTATTTTATTTTAATCATCCTAAACACAGATATTCTTCCCACAAAACAGCTCGAGAGGAGATGCCAAGCATGTTACAGAAGTAGCAGGCAAGCGGTCTGGTGCGGCTGATCAGCTGATCATGTGGCCTACTTTTCATCAATCTCATCTGGACAAGTTTTCTAACCTTCAACCTGACTCCTGTAGTGTTGCTGTACTGCTAATAATTTAAATTTCAATAAGAGACATCATCTAATGTAAGTATAATAAAAATTATTCAAATTTGATATTAATAAATTTAAATTTTATTATTTTGTAAAAATTTTGTTCTATTAAGTATTTTACTTGTCAGAAACAAAGTATATACTTATCAGAATAAAATAACTGCAAAAAAAGTAGATATTTTGTGCTTTAATTATGAAAATAGTTTCAAGCTCAAAAATTGCAATTTTTAACTATTTATTATTTTCTGTTTCAGATGACTTAAAACAGAAAAACAAAGATGTGGAGCGACGGATCTACACGAAACTTGGTGTACATGACCTGGGTGCAAGTATCTTTTAATCATTTAAGGTCCAGATCTATACACAAGTTATAAGTACCTTTTTTTTTATCAAATATTAAGTCAAACTTTAAATGCATTTTGCTCTGATTTCTGTTTTTCATGTTTTTAGGTCACTTGCCGCAGGTTTTCTCAGGATCCGGTCAGTCAATTGGGCTAAAAATTTAATAGCAGCTCCAGAAAACCATCCTTCCTGGACCAATCGGAGCAGAATTCATTAAGATAAGTCCAAAGTGAAGGTTACACATCTTTACACACGTAACCTTCACTATAATTACTAATATTCTCAACATATAAGTGGCTAATGATTGAAAATTGTTGTTTTTCAGAAATGTTTTCCGATTAATCCAAGGAGATACATATTTTGAAGATTTTCCCAAAATATGGTGTCAGTTGATCATCCGGATGCTGAGAAATCCTGCGGCAAGTGGATAAAAAGACATAAAATCCGTGTTTTATCAGTGAATTTGTATAGATGGTAAAATGTGATATACATATTATATTCATTGGTAAAAATGACATATAATATCTATAATTTTTGTAAAAAAAAATTTGTATAGATACATTGAAAAAAAAAAAAAAATTCTCAGCATAATAATTTATTGATTTTAACCCAGGCTTGACCCCTTAATACCTTAGAAAAACTCTTGTAAATAATTATAAAAATCCTCTATTATATTAAAATGTGTCTAGTCGATGTTGTACCCGGGTACAAGTTTACTTTATCCCCAAAATTACCACTTCTAATGGGTTAGGGCAAACCGGAACTGAACTGCAAGTTAACCGGAAGTAGATCGGAACTAAACCGGAAGTCGGTGGGTATATATCTATATCTATATATATATATATATATATATATATATATATATATATATATATATATATATACTAGGGGGTACCTACCTGCTCGCTATGCTCGCCAAACCCGATTTCATTTTTTTATTTATAAATAACTGTAAAAATAATTAACAAGGATGCTTTATCTTTAATAAATCTATTTCTTATCTTTAATTTAATATACATTATACACGGAATTTACCATATTCTTTCATTTTATATTTGATCATTTTCAATCTAAATCTGAGGTTAGACTCTTACTTTATTTTTATCTGTATTTTTAATTTCCGACTCTAACTTAGTTTTTGTCTAACTGATTTTATGCCATACTATAGGGATATATTCCTATTGTTCATCTTTATCTTAATTAATATCTCTTATCGACCTTGTATCTGTACGTTTATCCCTGACCATGCGTTCTGGTCGGATGCTTGTTGGCTCGTCTGCCTCTGGGATTTTGGTGATGTCGGTGTCTGATCGGTGGGCATGTTGGATGGAAGTGGCGGTGTTGGTGTCATTGAACGTGATTGGTGACTTAAGTTGCCTTCCTCCAAGGTATAGGCAGGTTTTAGTCTGTCGATGGAAACCGTTGTGTATTTGCGGTGCACGTTGACAATAAATGTTTTGTCGCTGCGGCTAACGACTTAATACGGTCTAACGTATGGCATCTGGAACGAGTTTTTTTACAGAGTCATGACGTATATAAAAAATGCTCCGATATTGTTAGGTCCTTTGAAACAAAAGTTTTCGCTGTGCTATGTCGCGTGACGGCTGCTGGTATTAGCTGTTGCAAGTATTCTCGCAGCTGCCTGATAAGAAACGCCGGATCTTCGTTCTAGCGTTCGTTGTAGGCGAGAAATTTTTTAGGTAAACGCAGAGGCTCACCATAAACAAGTTCTGCTGAGGTAGCTGTGAGGTTGTCTTTCCACGCTGCCCGTATGCCTAAAAGGACGGCGGTCAGAACCTGCATCTACGTCTTGTTGGCATCGGATAACGGTGAAGTCATTCACCGTGCCGTTTGCTTGTGGATGACAGGCGACCATTCGCAGGTGAGTCGTACTGGTTAATCGGCTAAGCAATTAAAAAAGGTATGACTCTAATTGCCGACCTTAATCAGTGGTGATGCGCCGCGATATGCTAAAGTGGCAGATCCAGCCGGCGTAAAAAGTACGAGCGAATGTTCCCACTACCTGGTCTGGTATCAAAAAAGCTTCTTTTAAGCGCGTGTAACGATCCACAGTCAGTATTTCTAATCTTCAAATAGTGGCAGAATGATAATCTCGGTGTGCACGTGCTGGAATCTTGCAGATGGTGGCGTGAAATCTCCGATTGGTGACGTAACGCATCGAGAGGTCTTTGACTGTTGGCACTATATGCAGGCTTGCGCCCATGTTCAACAGTCGGCCTTGATGGACGGCTACACGTAGCGTTATGTCATGAGCTTAACGGTGGATTTAGCACCTGGATGAGCAAGATTGTGCACTGCGTCGAATGCTGCTCTACGGAAAGTCTCCGTGATGAAGAGTCGCGCAGTGTTCGTCGACACATCGCACAGGATTTACGCGTTGGTCCCTTGAATCTACACCAGCTTCAGTTGGAGACCGTGATCTGTCGACTTGATGTTTTGGATATCGGCGTCACCTTGTTGTGCGTCTGCCAGCTTGCTGTAGTCAATCAGCGTGGTCACTGCTTTGCTGCGTGATGAAGACATCTGCGACGACATTGTCTTTGCCGGAGAAATGTCGTATGTCCGTCGAGTATTGGCCGATGAAGTCTAGATGTCGGGCCAGCCTTGACGATGCTTGGTTTTTGCTTAAAAGCAAAAATTAGTGTCTAAATCACAAATTGCCTTGATGTGAGAATCAGATTTATGAATGCCTTGTGTATCTAGTTCATGACCCAAAAATTCTACAGAATTTGTAGTAAAAACACATTTACGTCGATTAAGACGAACACCATTTTCAAGAAGATGGATCAAACACTTTTCCAGAATAATCAACAATTCTTCGAAACTTTCAGCCCATACAATGATGTCGTCGAAAAAATGTTCAAAGTTTTTTAGACCTTGTAAGATTTCTTTTAATCGACGTTGTCAAACTGCAGGAACGTTAGCTGCGCCGTAAACAGTTCGTGTAGGATGAACCAACCCATGTGTAGGAGTATTGAGGGTTAAAGCATGACTGTACTCGTCAGCAGGAAATATAAGCATTGTATAAGCATCTGTAATATCAAGATGTGCGTAAATTTTGGCTCCTTTTACTTTGTTGAAAATGTTACTAGGTTTTGGAATAGGATATTCATCTATTATTATACGCGGATTCAATGTAGGTTTATAATTTCAAGTTATACGAATATCACTATTTTTGTATAACGACGTGTGTAGGAGAAGCCCACTCGGTAAAATCAACTTTTTTTAAAATCCAGACGCAAGTTTAGCGTCAACTGCTATAGAATATTGGTCGCGTAACGCATATGCTATATCTTGAGCACGAACAAAAACAGGAGAAGTTCCAGGTTTAAAATGTACCCTAACTGGAGGTCTAGTAAGCTTTCCAGCTGTTTCACTGAAAACTTCAGCGTACCTTGTCAAAAGTTGATCCAGCTGTGCTTGTTGATCACGAGTTAATGAAAATAGAAGAGTAGAAAGGGCATTAACCTTGATTGGAAAAAAGAGTTCGGTCCAATCAATTTAGATGTAGAACCAAATGAGATATTAACAGAGCAAGTCCCAATGCAGTTGAGGCGATGTTGCGAATAACTCATGAATTTCTTAGAAGTTGGCTGTAATTGAAAATTAGGTTTGAGGTTACGAAGTGTATCGCTACCAATGAAACCATATGGTGAATCAGAATCTAATTCCACATTTAATTTGTGGCCTTCAATGATCAATTGAAGTATTTTCTTACCCCAAGACTTATCAATAACATGGATTTCTTAGACTGCGTTAAAACATTTCAATGTATCTATTTTGTAACACCCCGTACAAGCTCCGCAAAAAACTATACAGAATAAAAACTAAAATTTATTGAATACATTTTTAGATTTTACGCGAGTATCGCGCTCCCCCATTTTCAACTAGGATAAGCCCGCGCTACAGCTGACAGCGCAAATTCAGCAGCGCCACGAGCCAGCGAGCGGCGGTAGCAGCAACATCGAAAGAAGAGGGAGAGCGCGCAACACACCATGTATATATGTATATAGAAAGAGCGAGCGCAGCGGCACAAGAGAAGGAGAAGCGGCGACGGCGGCGTAGCGCGCGCATATAATAAATTATTTGTATGAATGGGTTTTGTACATAGCTGTGAATGTCTGTGTGAAATTATTTTCGGCGGCACGATCCCCGCTCGCTCCGAGGCCTATAAAAGGACCCGCACGACCAGTATTTGCTCACTAGCCGAAGCGCAACTTAAGCGCCAGAACAACTAAAGCACCTAGTCCCTGCTCTTGAGCAACGTATGCCTTGAGCAGGTAAAAGACTTAGAATATTTTCAAATATTTCTACACTTATAAAAATTTCGAGTCAGGCACGATATCGCATCATAAAGCGTATCAGTCCTAGACTTAGAAAAATTCTAATTCTTGTCAAAATAACTTAGAAAAATTTCATTACATAATTTAAACTTGTAAAATTTCGAATAAGATCAGATAACGCAAATTTACGCGTATCTGCATACCATCTCTTCTTGTAACAATACGATTCAAATCAGGTTACGCAACTTTTAACGCGTATCTGTTTATTTTTGTTTGTAAAAATCAAAGCGGATTTACCCATTTAATTTTTGTGATACTTATAATATATGCAAGATATACGCAATATTCTATTATTTATTTATTTGTATATATTTATTTTTGTTATAAAGAACAAAAATCTCTTTATTGCGATAAACCTGCACTACCTGGTATCCCGGACCTGAACTATCATAATTGAGAATTATTATATAAAAATTTAAAATCTTTCTATTTAATCTGTTGTCAGAATCACGACGCAGATTAGTAAATGTTCGCGACTTTTCAGATAGTAAAATCAATAGATTTTGTATTCTTACATAAATTTAATTACTACAGGACCGAGATAAATCGTGACCGTTTCAATTTGTTATGTAGGCTCTTCAGAATTTTGTATTTGAGAAGTAGAAAGTGAAGATGAAGCATTGCACACTTTCGCTATGTGCCCACATTTTTTGCGCTTATAACACTCAGAAGTACGAAACTCACTGCGTTTGTGACGTTCTCCGCATCCGTAAGAAGCGTACTGACCATGTTGTTCACCATGATCTTGCTTCCGAGAAGCACTGCGCGATATATCTGAAGCATTCCGTTTATCCTTGAAATGCGTCGTTGAATAAGATAGCGCATGTATCTTATTAGAAGTAGAGGTAACCTCATTCGCTGTTTGACGAGTTGACTCCAATGTATGTGCTATTTCGTAAGCATCTTTGAATGTAGTAGGTTTCTGGGCGATCTTTTCGTATGAATCATAGTGCGTAAAATATAACTCCGTATACTGAAACTTTTTACATGCATTGTTTTATCTTACGAATTAGCATGATTTACTATCAACTGCAGAAAATCCGCTGGCTGTAAACGGTTTTAAGAATGTCAAATAAAGTAACTATGGAAGCACATATCAAGTTTTAAAGTCGCGGTTTGATTGAAATTTAATATTTGTTATTAGCTTTTAAGAATTTCGTAGCATGTATAGGGATCAGGAAGCAAGGATTAAAAATAATCATAGTCACATATAAAACTTCTTTTTTTTTATATTGTTCAAAATAACCAAATTCTATCTTATTCATTACACCTCCAAAATACCGCATGTATATTTTTTTTATTTTGCATTCTAAGCACAATTGCTTAAAAAAATCTTCAGCTAGTATCTTGCTCGTTCTTGCAGGTAAAAAGACGCTAAACGAATCCTCCAGTTTGACGAAGACTCTGTCCCCATACTTTGTCTTGATTTCTTTCACTCTGGTGATCTGATATTTTTTCTCCTGCTCAAGACTCGCTAGTTTGTTCGTCAGTAGGAAATCCTGAAGACTGAGATGATGTATCTCATTAAAATCCATTTGCGACGTTCAAGTAACGAGGACGACGAGGACTGACTAAAGCTGATATACTGTTCTTTTATAAAGCAAAGTTTCACACATAGCTAAAACCTTCTATAACCTTGTTTTTCAGGCTTTGACTATGTGTTTGTAGAAAGTTTTTGAGAAGTATTATTTTTTGTTGTATTCTTTTTCGTTGTATCCTTTATTTTTGTATCCTTTTTGTTCTTGCAATCTAGGAGTGGAACGTATCTTACACTGCCTTGAGTTTGACCCATTTTTGATGAGCGTTAAAACGTAAATGACAGAAAAGCCTAATATGCTTTATACTTATATCTTGTTGTTCACAGTAAGAGGCGTTAACTTTTTGAATTTTTTCATAAGTACTGGCACAATAATTCTACCCGTTCTTTCAATTCTTAATTTGAAACGCTGTTGATCTCGGGCTGCTCGCTCCCACTCTCTACAACGTGCATTTTTATGTGCATATGTCCATGTACACATTAAATGAACTGTTGGCTTTTCTTGAAAACGCACCCGCATTTCCATGTCGTTATTTGTTGTTGTTAACATTCAGTTTACACTGTACACAATCTCTTTTTAAAGGTAGGACTCCACTCTCAATGGAATTGTGTTCTCAGCAGCGTAGACACTCTAAAATTTCAGAGTCTAGCTTTATATGTTCTGGCAGCTTATCCCAAGCTTGCTTAATGCTATTAGCGGCAAATGTTATAAGAAATTCTCGCGGTAAATATGCTATATCGTTCGGAGTCATAAAAGATAGGTGCTCTGTGCGATAAAATTGTCTAAGTGACCTTTCCAGCGATGGCGTATTATCGCGGTAAAATTTGTTCAGTAACAATACATTTCTGCGCGCACAGTTTGCCTTAAATGCAAATTTATGGTGTGGGCAGAGTGGCTCCAAAATATTATAAAATATTTATATGAAGGTATGAATTTAGTGGAACTATGGCAAGTTCCTTGACGACAAATTCGTTTACAGGCTTTCTGAATCCTTGCGTGACTGACTGCCTACCGCAAGCTGCTGCTCATTTTATACGATTTTCTTCCACCAGCCTTTACGCAATTTTTTTCACATTTATACTCATAGGGTTGTATTCGACTATGCGATCGTATAGGATCAGGCAGTATGCAGAGGTGCCAGAGTATATGCTCTAGCCTCAAATTCGAGACGAACATCCGCTAAAGCTTGCTTTATTGACTCATTTTGCTTCGAACAATCAATGACAAAAAAAGAGGAGCATACGTCAGATAGTCGTTCTCATTCAGCATTAGTTTACCTCTTTATTGTAATAAGCATTTTGAGAGTTGGCATACATGTCGTATAATATAGCATACTGATTATTATTAATATTGAGATTGAGATTTCCAGGATAGTGTTAAGAATTGAGAAACAGTGCGATGTTGCTTATGTTACAATGATCAAAGTGACTGGCATTAGCCGTTCTTTGTCCTTTGCGATTTATCCGAAAGCCAAGGATAACGAAACGACGCTTCTCCAGCTGATTAGCAGTCTTTACAGTCCATACGTGTTTCGATATACTGGGCAGTAAGGGATATTCATATAGCTCCCAGCTACGAAAACTCATGGGACAGGTCTATCCTTTTCCAGGTAATTGAGCAATTAAATTTTATGTTTATTCGAGAGCAGCACATATGGCATTAGCCATTAAATTTGAGTGATTTTAACTTGGTAATCCTTGTAAACATTTTGACCAGCTGCGAATACTTGCGTGTGCACATCAGAATTCACATCGGAATTTGATCTTGTGAGAATGAGCTCGTGTTTGGCATTAACAACGATTTTGCGATAATCTTCAGCAAAGCATAGGATCATGCTAAGTGGGATTAATACGTCAAAGTTACCATTATTGTCAACCAATTGCCGTTCAGTCTCTGCAGTATCGAGCCAGCTAGCATTTTCAATCACTGAGCTCTGACTGGGGCTAAATGATACGACTCCTTTTATGAGACTTGTCAAGCCTGTGAACATTCTTGCATCGATTAATCTCTATATCGTTGAGCTAGTAAAGAACTTTCTTAAAATAGATGACATATAGCGTTGTTTACAAACGCTGTGCCCGTGAGGGCAGTGACATCTGCTTTTTGCAATTTTTCGCATATGTGTAATGAACTGCGCGAAGACAGTACACATAGATCTTGATGTTGTATACTTATGCGAATTTCATCGCTGTTGTTGGAATTTGACAAAGTATAGGGCTGATGCGCATGAATCTCGTAATGCGCGACAGATTCGTCGAATACGACAGGTGACTGTATGCTAAGCTCCTCTTTCATTTCGCTGAAAGCAGCACAATAGAACGCAGCTTATTTTTTTTCCAAGAACTACTTTTAGACCCAGGCTTCTTAGAAACTGTATGTTTTGAAGTGCTAGCGCTTTGAGCACTCGTCGACGACTGATCGCTCGACGACACAATAAGTTAGTATTTTTTTTTTATCCGGAGAGTTGGAGAAATGCTTAAGGGGGCACACCACCTTTGAAATTAAAATCAAAATTTTTCCAAATCCAAACCAAATTCCCTAATTCATACCATAACTAATGTACTTTTAAACAATATCCTGGAGTTAGAGCTCATTTGGGCCATTTGTTCCTTTGGAATCTTACGGTAAGTGAATTATGGACTCCCTACTATACGTAGGTATTATAGAGGTATATAGAAGGTCTAAAACCATCAAAATGAAGGTAATTATGTCTAAGAATAGTAAATTTGGTTCATTTATATAAGTATTTATAAATTTTTAATGAAAAATTTTGATTTTGATTTCAAAGGTGGTGTGCCCCCTTAATGCACCATGACAGGGGCCGTGCGAGGCTTCCCGTGTGTGAGACTCTCCTGGTGCGGGACAACGCCAGGCATACTCACTAAAACTCCACCTCTCATAGGGCCGCGAAAACCCCCCAGGTAACCGCTTTCGCATTCCTTCGGGGGGTCGCCTGTCTTAAGCTGTGCTAGCCGTCAACTAGTCTTGTAAACAACCGTCATTGTTTTTCGCGCGGAGAACCGTCTTCACGTACGCCTTTATCTCGTCCCAGTTCTGCTTACTGTCAAGCATCGTTTCGACTACAGTCTCGGGCGTGAACGCCCCTATCGTCAACTCCAGTGCTGTACGCTTTTCAGCCCAGTGAGAGCAGTCAAAAAACGTGTGTCTCACGTCGTCCCGTTCGTCACCGCAGTACTTACACCCCGGTGTTGCCACCGTGTTCATCGCGAACAGGTAGCTCCTAAAGTATCCGTGACCGGAGAAAAACTGGGTAAGGTAAAAGTTGACCTCCCCCCATTTCCTGTCCACCCACGGGCCCATCTTTTATAAGGGTCCTAGTCCATCTAGCCTTTGGACAATTGTCCACCTAGTCTGCCAATTGCGCATTGTTATTTCTCTTTCTTCCGCGGCAATCGAGGTGCTATTCGACGCTAAACGAGCCTCGTAGATCCGCTTGCGTTCAATCGCAAGAAGATCTACAGGGATTACCCCCACGATTACCATCGATGCCTCCGCCGCGACCGTCCGGTAGGAGCATGCTATTCTAAGGGACCCCCTTCGCTGTACCGCCATAATCTTTTTCCGATACTTATTCATAGTCATAGCGTCGGCACACACCTCTGCTCCATATAACAGGATAGAGTTAGTGGTCGCCATGAGTAGCCGCCTAACTGTTGGCCTAGGCCCACGGACGTTAGCCATGAGTCGGCTAAGTTGCGCTATTCTAGTCGTGGCTTTTTACAGACGAGATCTAGGTGCTCTCCGTAGTTCAACTTCGTGTCTAGTGTTATTCCTAGATACTTGGCTGATGGTTTCGTCGTTATAGTCTCGCTGCCTACCTTCATGGGTATGATGGTCGGTATCCGCTTTCCTGTCAGTAGGACAATTTCGGTCTTATCAAGTGCTAAAGTCAATCCGTGGTTCGCCATCCACCATAGCACTCTGCTCATGATCGCGTTTAACTTCTTTCGTGTCATATTCAATAACCCGGTCCCACAGATAATCTTCCGTAAGACGCATAATATATCGCGGCATACCGAATGATTCTAAGGCAGCAAGTATGTCGGTCCATCTTGCCGAGTTGAACGCGTTTTTTACGTCTAACATTACCAGAATCACGATGTCTCTAATCGCGTGTCTAACTTCCTCTACTTTCTTTACCATGTCTGTTACCTCTCTAATGACCCCTATGCTGGATCGTCCTTTTCTAAAGCCATACTGTTTATCGGAAAGTTCTCCTGCTTTGCGTACAGCACTTAGTATTCGCGGTTTAACCAGTGCTTCCCCCGTCTTTCCCATTGTGTCTAAAAGACTCAGTGGCCTATAGGAAGTATCCGTATCCGCTTCTTTTTTCGGGTTTTCAATCAGTACAAGTCTCGCTCTTTTCCACCGCGCTAAAAACTCCCTGCACCAGGCACTGGTTGTACATCTCTAAGAGCAGCTCAGGCCATTGCGACGTGACGATCCTGAGCATTTCCGCAGGGATGCCATCCAGTCCCGGTGCCCTGCCACTCTTAAGGGACGAAGTTGCCGTGATGAGTTCGCCTTCTGTAAAAAGAGGTATTTCGTCTGCCGTTATTTCCGCCGCTGCTTTCTGGGATCTGATGGGATGGGTGGGGAACAGCCCATCGATTACTTTTTCCATCGTTTCAGCTTCCATGGGTTCCATGCGTTTCATTTCGCCCATCTTTCGTGTAACAATCGCGTATCCATCGCCGAATGGATCTTTCTCGACGTCGTCGATGATCTTCGTCCAGCAGCGGTGCTTGCTCTCTTTTATCGCGTCTTTGAGAATTTTTCGCGATTCGTCCTGTCTTTTGGAAAGGTCTCCGGCTTCAGGTCTTTTCTGCTTCCAGGCTCTTTGAGCCCTTCTTCTAGAGTAGAAATTTTCTTTCCTAAACTCCGCAATGTCGTCTGTCCACCAGTACACCGGTCTTCTCTGGTGGCTGGTAGATACCCTGGGCATGGTCGCATCGCAGATCTCAGTTATCAGATTAGTAGTTTTCTCTACTATTGTCTCTGCTCTTTCGCGTCCGCCTAATTCGTGCGGGATCCCGTTGGATGGGAGGTTCGTACTTTGAATTAACAGCGCGAGTGTCTCTCGGTTCGTGCGTCGGGTGTTCCATCTTGGCGCTCGACTGTGATTTCTCCTTGTACTGGTTTGACGGTCTTCGTTGATATTGAATAGAATATACTGGTGGTCGCTAGCTGTATATTCTTACGTGACGTGCCAGTCCCTTATGTTGTGGATCGTCATTTCGCTTGCGAAGGTTACATCCGGTATTGATTCCCCAAAGCCTGTTCTACGCTAGGTAGTGGTATTACCCTCGTTCGCTACTATCAAGTTCAGCCTGGCTGCCATCTCGAGGATGGCTCTGCCTCTTGGGTTCGTTGTCGGCATGCCCCATTCGGCGGCCCTCGCGTTGAAGTCGCCCCCGATCACGATTTCCCCGGGGACCTCTCTAATAGCGTCCTCCAATACCCCTAGTTTCCTTGTAAAGTCGGCGGCAGTTAGGTTCGGTGATAGATATACGCTGAAGAATGTTATGCGACCCATCCTTCCCTTTACGTAGTCTTCTCCCGTACCCGTATTCACCAACCCGCGCCCGGGCAGCGGTTTTTTCGCCGTTTGACACCCAAAAGGGTGGGTCTAGGTTCTTGTATTGTTCTCTGATCAATAGAACATCCACTTTTTGCCCCCGTACGCGCTGGGTTAGCAGATCATGTGCGAGCCTACTTCTGTGCAGGTTTCCTTGGAGTATCCTCGTCATTATCTTTGGATCTTGCTTGCATTTAGGGCCGTCCGGAAGATTGCGCACGCTCCCGTGCCTGGAGTGTGCATCGTCCTATCCTCAGGCGTCTTGTCGTCTTTGCAAAGAAAACACTTTATCTGTTGGGTCGGCACATTGCATGCCGTCGCACTATGTCCACCCGCACCACACTTCCAACATCTAGTGCTCCTGTCAGGGCCTTTTCATTTGGCTTTCACGTGCCCGTAGCCAAGGCAACGATAGCATCGCGTGACGCTCGCTCGCACCCGCACTCGGCAGTTTACCCAGCCGATGCGAATCTTTCCCTTTTTGAGCAGTGCGGCGGCTTTGATCTGGTCCAATTCGTCCACCGCCATCCTCTGCTCTCTCGTGTTTGGCTCAAACAGATGGACTTTGGCATCTTTTTTGCCGCAGGCTGTTGCGGCTGTAATAGCACTGTTGACCTCTTCCTTCGTCGTAAGTCCATCGATGTCTCTGATCTCTAGTATTGTCTTGGAGATCTTGCCCTTAATTGTGCCTGCTTGTCCGATTGCCTCTTGGATGGCCTTTTGAAATGACTTCATTTCGTCATTGCTTTTGCCCACCCCGACCAGAACGCCGCCTTCTCTTGTTTTGCGAACAAACTTAACCACCGTGTTTAGCTCTTCCGGCTTTACCTGTGCCTTCATCAGAGAGAAAATGTCAGCATAGGTCTTGCCACTCTCCGGCTTTATCAGAATGGCGTCCGTTCTCTGACGTGGAGCCTTCTCTTCTCTCTTCTTTGTTTGGATCTGCTCCGGCTTTACCTTCTGTTTCTTTTTAGCCTTCCTGCCAGCAGCTACTTCCCATTGTGTGCTCGAGCCAGTTGACCGAAACTAGCTAGGTAACCGGCCTCCCGTCTTGCTGTCAGCGGGCGCCAAAGATGGTTCGGGTCATCCAGGATCTCTCTTTGGCAGCCCACGGATCGCACCGCACGGCAAATGCGGCGGCCTGATTTGGTCCACGGAGCATATTTTATTTCTGCTCTACCCTCCGAGGTGTGTGCCTCGGCGAGCACTCCCGCCAACCGGGGGACGTGCCACATACGGGGTGTCAGGCTTCCCCGCGTGGGACCTACTTTAGAATTGCACACAATTCCCATAATGCTCAGACTCATTTGATATATAAACTAATAGTTATAAATTCATCACGAAAATTAACTTAATGACCGTCTTGATCAACGAGGTGCAGCTGCAAGTTATTTATAGTCTTGTCAGTGACTGGCAGGTAAATAATAGACGATGGTACTTCAATAATCTTGTAGCCTGATGAGATAGCTGGCAAGAATTCGTGTATGGTGTGCACCTTATGCTAGTTAATGTATGCACCAGAAGTAATATTACACTCAACGCGTAAGGCGTTAACTTTGAGAATGAATGGTTACTGGCAAGTCAGATTCGTGATCAGTATTTGGTGACGACTCATGAACCCTAACAATTTTCCAATAGAATCTTCTGGCTGGAAATTAATTGATTGATTACACCTGATCATGCATCAAAGGGTGTTGTTGTTCGGATTGAGTTTGAGTGTTATGCCTTTTGGTCTTAGCGCCTCTTTCAGACTCTTCTCAATGTCCTCAATTTCGTAGCTGCCTGTAGGCCAAATTATAACTTCTACTCCCACGTAAAACTTGTTATTGCCTGTATGGATGTTGGGTATTGAATTGAATGTCAACAACTCCACAAGTCCGAGAACGTAGTTTTTGCTTGGCGACCGTTCAAGTGGTGGAAAATATTGAGCTTCCAGTACAGATGGGGTTCCAGACAACCTCTGTTTTACTAAATCTTCCATGACTACTTGAACACTACTGACTATAGCTAAAGCATAACCAACACCTATATATCATTTAGCAGAAATTTTAGACAAAGATGGCCACAGTTGTAGCTGTTGTAATCCTGATAACTCTCTTGATTTTACTTGACTCCACTCACATTCCAATATTTTATGAGATCCTGAGGTGGTTGTAAATCTCCAAAACTGTCAAAATACACTATATCGTTGCCTTGTTTTCGATAGGTGACCCAATGCGTGCCAGGTCCACTTTCAAGATTGATGATTGCCGATTCGCAATGGCGTGATCCACTCGTAGGTAGTGCATTTTACATATAGACATCTTGAAAAATAGAATATTTAAATGCGGGCATATTTAAGAAGATCAGCATCGGTTAATGCACGTTGCGGCAAATTGAAGTTTTTTTTTCAAGCCTTGTCCACGTTTCAGGTACATACATAATCCTCTTTGTAAGGTTTGAGATATAGACCCTTGCCGAGCGCAACAGCTTCCATTGTTTTGTTGTCTTTGGCTTTTCTCAAGCTGCCGTTGAGCAGCACTAGCATCATTTACTGCCTTAATGATACCAGCAGCGCCACCTACCAATGCACCTGTCGTACTCAAACCAGCAAATATTGGAATGAGAAATGGTAGAAATCCTGCAATTTTGGATGAGACTGGCAGCACACGTAGAACACGTACACTTTTCTTTCCTCCAGACTTGCTTACAGCTTGACGAGCAGCCTTGAGTGCGCTACGAATGAATTCGTGAGAGTCGTCATGACAGAAGCAGCTTTGATTACTCTAGCCAGTAAAATAGATGGTTTTTTTTCTTTGATAACAAATTACAAAACCTAGAGAAGCCATTAGACGGAAACATAGATTATTGAAGCAAGGTAAAGCTAGCATGAAAAAAGCTTTGTGTGAGACTTTTAAGCCAATCGTAGATCCGTTAGAGAAACTGGTCAGAGTGAAAGAAGAGATTTAGCCAGATATTAAACAAGAAGTGAAAAAATAAAAAAGTTTTGACGATGATATTGATGATGATGATGAGCCAGATAATGAGGATGATACGCTACTCAACGAAAGTGTTGATACATTCGAAAGTGCTCAAGAGGATAGTGAGGATGAGAAAAAGCGTAAAATGAAGAGCAAGCGATTGCTGTCATTGAAACAAAATTGTCATGGGGTGGATAAGAAAGATATGAATGAATATAATGAAATGAACAACAAGTATCTGTTGTCGTTGAGACAAAATCGCCAACAATATCTCGATCAGATATTTGGAATTCGTCAAGAGGATCAATACTTAAGATTCAATATATATCAAATACTTTTTAGACTGCATCCAGATGAAACATTGATAATTTAAGCCTGATGATTTGCAAAATTATAAAAAGATTCTCGAAGCTACAAATGCACATAAAAAACATTACAGTTACAACCAGCCTATACGTCAACAAAACAGTAAGAAATATAATATCATCTGTTACATCAGAACGAGCGCAACCCACCAATATATTGCTCGCGACTGGCAACGATTCGATATCGACTGAAGATTTGATGTAAACCGATGAACTAATCTGGCGATTTCCAGCGATTTGATTCGTAAGATAACTTCGGGAAAACTGACGATGTTTACCCCTTTGCTTCTGGTCTTTATATACTGGAGCTTCTTCCCATATTATATATATATATATATACATATATATATCTTCCCATATTAGGAGTGCCTAATATGAAATATTCTTACGACTTTCTTTCTAATATTACGTGACCTCGTAAAATTTTACTATCGTTGGTTTTTAGGAAATCGTCTCGTGACTAGCCCTCCTCTGCTTTTCGTCGCTTGCGCGCTGTCACGTAGGACTTTCCCGATTCGTTTTCGGAAAGGCGCGCTCGTCCGATGTTTGCTTGTCACTTAGTTATTTTGATGAGCTTGTTGCTATTTGAGGGATATCGTGACGTAGTTTTGCTCGTTCAATGACATCTTATGATAATCTACGCACCGTGCGCAGTTGCCACTCTTCTTCTATTCCTATTTTTGTAGGATTATGATGTAGCGGGGAAGTACTGCTTCTTGTGGCTGCTGCGATGGTCGTGCTCGCGAGTGTGTGTATATTTATATGTGTATCTGTTTTGTGTGTAAAAATATTTGTGAGTCTCTATTTTAATTGGCGTCATAGGTACGTAATGGAATCGGGGATTCTATTACACATCATTGCTCTGCTATTTAAAGTGCTAAGCCCAGGAAAGGCCGGTAGTGGGCTACTACCTTGATATAAAATTGCAAGAAAAACCTCTCTCATGGACTTCATATAATGGGATGATCCCAACGAACTAGTTGATCGTCTACTATTGCTCATGGCTAAACATTTAGCTGGCGATAATAGCCATCTCAATGAAATTCATTCTATCGTTGAAGAGTTCCGGAAAGCTAAAGTTATATATTACCTATAGTTACAAACGCCTTGAAGTCAGTAGGAAGATAGGTGTCGATGTGTTTGGACGTCAGTCTAATCGCTCTAAAGGTCGTCGTGGTCCTCCTGGTGTTGGCTATAAACTAACTGCCGACGGGCACTTCGACATTGGAGGCAAAAAATTGTGTAACGTAGTAGAATCTCAGCAGCTAAACGATGTAGTGAATTTAGCAGTCTTTCAATGTTTAATTCATACGGAGATCCGCAGTATTTACGAAATTACAAGTGACCTGAGACAATCAATTGACGCTGTAGAATGAGCTATACAAATCGTTAAAGATGAGAATGCTAAAAAACTGAGAAAAATAGATTTGGCCATTAGGGAATTATATAAGATTCTGCATAAAAATTCTCAGAATAATAATGACACATCAAAAAGCTAGACTAGTGGAGGAACTTCATAAGCCAGCTCGGTGTAATTACCAGCGTCGAAGGTTTATAATGCGTGACTTGGATGAGACATGACAAGCTGATCTGGCGGAGATGCAGCCATATGCACAAGAGAAAAAAGGTTACAAGTACCTGCTGACGGTTATTAATGTCTTCTGAAAATACGCTTGGGCAGTACATTTAAAGCAGATTTTGCAGCAGCAATGAAGTCTGTTCTAGATCAGGGTCGTGGGCCAAAAAACTTGCATACCGATCAAGGTAAAGAATTTTACAACTTCTCGTTCGAAAGCCTTATGAGAAAACACGGCATCAATCTCTACTCAATATACAGCAATCTCAAAGCTTCCATCTGTGAGCGTTTTAACCGTACGCTCAAGAACAAAATGTAGATGCAATTTAGTTTAATAGGCACGTATAAATGGCTTGATATCTTACCTGATTTACTGACAGAGTACAATAATAGCAAACATCGCACAATTGGGATGAAGCCTAAAGATGTCAGCAAGGGGAATTAAGCTGTAGTCCTCAAACGTTTCTCTCGCCAAGAAGGTAGAACAAAAGCTCAATTTGAGGTTGGAGATAAGGTGCGGGTGAGCAAAATGAAGCAAGTATTTGAGAAGGGTTATACACCTAACTGGTTAACAGAGATTTTCACCTTAGTCAAGTTGTACCAACATATCCAGTGCAAACTTACAAGCTAGAGGAAATACAAGATTAACCCATCGCTGGTGGTTTCCATGAGCAAGAACCTCTAAAAGCTAAATATCCAGATATTTGTCCCGTGGAGAGAGTATTGAAAAAGCGTGGGAATCAGTTATATGTAAAATGGTTAGGATTTGATGATTTGCACAATAGTTGGATCAATAAAACAGATTTGTAACGGCTATATGACATTTAATTTATTTTACAATATTCATAACATTTCTTTATACATCATCCTTTAGTATTTGGTAATACCCCCAAGGAACCGTGTCCGTTTTTCCTGGAATTAAATACCGCTTGTCATCGTAGGGGCTTAATGCTAGTTTGTTTGCCTAACAGTTTGCACTCTATGAGCTTTTGATTTTATGATGCACTGCTGTCTATGCTGCGTGAAATAATCTGTTAAACACTCAACATAATCGTCCAAAGTAATTGTCTTATCAACGACACTGTTTTTCACACCTTCAACCTTTTTTATGCGATCTTCTCCGTTTATGCGCACACTACACACTCTGCTGCGAAGTCCTACAAACTCAGGCATAATTTGTCCACAGCACTCGACTTTCATTAGACCGACAATCTTCATGTTGACACGAGGCATTCCAAAAATATTTTCCACTAGATAATCTGAAGTAACGAAGTTATGAATATATTGTTTGATAAAAGCGTAAATATCTTCACAGCCAATTTCATAGAGCAAACTGTCAGTATCTGTGTAGAGCAGTTTACACTTTTTACCAAACTCACGTTTCATATAATCATAATGGAAGTCGTACATTAGAGTTTTCGATAAATCCAATACACAGAGTCCCACATAAATTGGCTTGTTCATTAAAACTTCAGTGTGTTTGAGTTCAATGAGCGCAAGATTCTCATAAAGGATAGTACGACTATGAAAGACTGGTCTTTATAACTATTATACATAATTCATCAAAAATAAATAGAAGACATGTTACAATAAAAGAATAAATTTTTTTTCTTTTGTCAAATGAACTATATAGTACCATTATAGTAAGGAATTTCAATGTCGCCCCTTTTATGCTAGACGTTAAGGATTACGACTTCTAAAATGACGGAAAATTGAAGGGCAAAACAGATCAGACTTAAGATTTTTGGGATCGCTCAACACGAATCTGCTATCGAAATTGTAAAATATATTGTTAAAGCGATTTTTGTCAAAAAAAATTGTTGCAAAATTCACATTTTTTAAACGGCCAAGACCGAAAAAGCAAGGTGTATGGAGTTTTTGGAGTCGTTGCGAGCAAAAACGAGAAAAAAATTAAAACCCAAAGCAAACATAACCAAAATACCACACGTGCAGCGAGTTCGGTAATAAAATACGGGGCATATCGGAGGAAGGCGAACATCGACAAGATGTAAATCTAAAACCAAAGATTCTGAACTTACATACCCCACGCGCAGCGAGCTCAATAATAAAATACGTGGCACATCGGAGGAAGGTAAGCAAAGTGAGACTAAATCTAAAACCAATATGCGTCAACCCATTTACCCTACGGTTTACAAATTATTAATTTATTTAAAATACACCTCGGCACAACGAAGGAAGGCGAGCACGAGCTAGACAAAAATCCAAAAATAAAGCTTCCAAACCCACTTACTCAACGCGTAGCAAGTTTGGTAATAAAATACGGGGCATATGGGATGAGGGCGAACATCGACAAGCTATAAATCTAAAACTAAAGCTTTAAACCCACCTACCCCACGCGCAGCGAGTTCAATAATAAAATACATGACAAATCGCAGGGAAGGCGAGCGAAAGCGAGAAAATATTCGTATCCAAAGCTACCCAAACCAACCTAACCAACGCGCAGCGAGTTTGATAATAGAATACGTGGCTCATCGAAGGAAGGCAAGCAAACTGAAACTAAATCTAAAACCAATATGCGTCAACCAATTTACCCTACGCTTTACAAATTATTAATTTATTTAAAATACACCTCGGCACAGCGAAGGAAGGCGAGCACGAGCTAGACAAAAATCTAAAACCAAAATGCGCAAACCCATTAACTCTATGCTTTCCAAATTATTAATTTATTTAAACTACACCTTGGCACATCGAAGGAAGGCGAGCAAGAGCGAGACAAATATCTAAAACTAAAGCTTTCAAACTTATTTACCCCACGCACAGGAAGTTCAATAATAAAATACGTAACAAATCGGAGGGAAGGCGAGAAAAAAAAATTAAAACCCAATACTACCCAAACCAACTTAACCCACGCGAGTTTGATAATAGAATACGTGGCACATCGAAGGAAGGCGAGCAAGGCGAGAATAAATCTAAAACCAATATGCGTAAACCCATTTACCCTACGCTTTACAAATTATTAATTTATTTAAAATACACCTAGGCACATCGAAGGAAGGCGAGCAAGAGCGAGACAAAAATCTAAAACTAAAGCTTCCAAACCCACTTACCCCACGCGTAGGAAGTTTCAGAATAAAATACGAGGCACACCGGAGGAATGCTAAATAAACTACATAACCAACCTACCACCTGTGCAGCGAGTTCGGTAATAAAATTCGGGGCCTATCGGATGAATGCGAACATCGACAAGCTGTAAATCTAAAACCAAAGATTCTAAACCCACATAATCCACGCGCAGCAAGTTTCATAATCAAATACGAGGCACATTAAAGGAAGGCGAGCAAAGCGAGAATAAATCTAAAACCAAAATGCGCAAACCCATTAACTCTATGCTTTCAAAATTATTAATTTATTTAAACTACACCTCGGCACATCAGAGGAAGGCGAGCAAGAGCGAGACAAATATCTAAAACTAAAGCTTTCAAACCCACTTACCCCACGCGCAGGAAGTTTCAGAATAAAATACGAGGCACATCAGAAGAAGGCGAGAGAAAGCGATAAAAAATATTAAAACCCAAAGCGACCATAACCAACCTACCACACGTGCAGCGAGTTCGGTAATAAAATACGTGTCACATTGAAGGAAGGCGAGCAGAGCGAGAATAAATCTAAAGCCAAAATGCGCAAACCCATTAACACTATGCTTTCCAAATTATTAATTTATTTAAACTACAGTTAGGCACATTGAAGGAAGGCGAGCAAGAGCGAGACAAATATCTAAAACTAAAGTTTTCAAACTTACTTACCCCACGCGCAGCATGTTTCATAATCATATACGGGGCACATCGGAGGAAGGCGAGCCAGAGCGAGAAATATATCTAAAACCAAAGCTTCCAAACCCACTTACCCCACGCGCAGGAAGTTTCAGAATAAAATACGAGGCACATCGTATTGTATAGCGAGAATAAATCTAAAACCAAAATGCGCAAACCCATTAACTCTATGCTTTCCAAATTATTAATTTATTTAAACTACACCTTGGCACATCGAAGGAAGGCGAGCAAGATCGAGTCAAATATCTAAAACTAAAGCTTTCAAACTTACTTACCCCACGCGCAGCAAGTTTCATAATCAAATACGGGGCAAATCGGAGGAAGGCGAGCCAGAGCGAGAAAAAAATCTAAAACCAAAGCTTCCAAACCCACTTACCCCACGCGTAGGAAGTTTCAGAATAAAATACGAGGCTCATCGGAGGAATGCTAAATAAACTACATAACCAACCTACCACCTGTGCAGCGAGTTCGGTAATAAAATTCGGGTCATATCGGATGAATGCGAACATCGACAAGCTGTAAATCTAAAACCAAAGATTCTAAACCCACATAATCCACGCGCAGCAAGTTTCATAATCAAATACGAGGCACATTAAAGGAAGGCGAGCAAAGCGAGAATAAATCTAAAACCAAAATGCGCAAACCCATTAACTCTATGCTTTCCAAATTATTAATTTATTTAAACTACACCTTGGCACATCGAAGGAAGGCGAGCAAGAGCGAGACAAATATCTAAAACTAAAGCTTTCAAACTTACTTACCCCACGCGCAGCATGTTTCATAATCAAATACGGGGCACATCGGAGGAAGGCGTCCAGAGCGAGAAATAAATCTAAAACCAAAGCTTCCAATCCCACTTACCCCACGCGCAGGAAGTTTCAGAATAAAATACGAGGCTTATCGGAGGAATGCGAGCAAGAGCGAGAAACAACATTAAAACCCAAAGTGACCAAATCCAACCTACCACCCGTGCAGCGAGTTCGGTAATAAAATTCGGGGCATATCGGAGGTATGCGAACATCGACAAGCTGTAAATCTAAAACCAAAGATTCTAAACCCACATAATCCACGCGCAGCAAGTTTCATAATCAAATACGAGGCGCATTAAAGAAAGGCGAGCAGAGCGAGAATAAATCTAAATCCAAAATGCGCAAACCCATTAACACTATGCTCACAAATTATTAATTTATTTAAACTACACCTCGGCACATCGAAGGAAGGCGAGCAAGAGCGAGACAAATATCTAAAACTAAAGCTTTCAAACTTACTTACCCCACGCGCAGCATGTTTCATAATCAAATACGGGGCAAATCGGAGGAAGGCGAGCCAGAGCGAGAAATAAATCTAAAACCAAAGCTTCCAATCCCACTTACCCCACGTGCAGGAAGTTTCAGAATAAAATACGAGGCGTATCGGAGGAATGCGAGCAAGAGCGAGAAACAACATGAAAACCCAAAGTGACCAAATCCAACCTACCACCCGTGCAGCGAGTTCGGTAATAAAATTCGGGGCATATCGGAGGTATGCGAACATCGACAAGCTGTAAATCTAAAACCAAAGATTCAAAACCCACATAATCCACGCGCAGCAAGTTTCATAATCAAATACGGGGCACATCGGAGGAAGGCGAGCGATAGCGAGAAAAATATCTAAAACCAAAGCTTCCAAACGCACTTACCCCACGCGCAGCAAGTTTCATAAACAAATACGGGGCATATCGGAAGAAGGCGAACATCGAAATGCTGTAAAACTAAAATCAAAGATTCTAAATCCACATACCCCACGCGCAGCGAGTTCAATAATAAAATAAGTGGCACATTAAAGGAAGGCGAGCAAAGCGAGAATAAATCTAAAACGAAAATGCGCAAACCCATTAACTCTATGCTTTCCAAATTATTAATTTATTTAAACTACACCTCGGCACATCAGAGGAAGGCGAGCGATAGCGAGAAAAATATCTAAAACCAAAGCTTCCAAACCCACTTACCCCACGCGCAGCAAGTTTCATAAACAAATATGGGGCATATCGGAAGAAGGCGAACATCG
Organism: Nasonia vitripennis; assembly: GCF_009193385.2. Classification (NCBI taxonomy): domain Eukaryota; kingdom Metazoa; phylum Arthropoda; class Insecta; order Hymenoptera; family Pteromalidae; genus Nasonia; species Nasonia vitripennis. Next base: position 54,763 of record NW_022279799.1, read on the forward strand.
AAATGCTGTAAAACTAAAATCAAAGATTCTAAACCCACATAATCCACGCGCAGCAAGTTTCATAATCAAATACGGGGCACATCGGAGGAAGGCGAGCGAAAGCGAGAAAAAATATTAAAACCCAAAGCGACCATAACCAACCTACCTCACGTGCAGCGAGTTCGGTAATAAAATACGGGGCATATCGGAAGAAGGCGAACATCGACAAGCTGTAAATCTAAAACCAATGATTCTAAACCCACATAACCCACGCTCCGCGAGTTCAATAATAAAATAAGTGGCACATTAAAGGAAGGCGAGCAAAGCGAGAATAAATCTAAAACCAAAATGCGCAAAGCCATTATGCTTTCCAAATTATTAATTTATTTAAACTACACCTCGGCACATCAGAGGAAGGCGAGCGATAGCGAGAAAAAATATTAAAACCAAAGCTTCGAAACCCACTTACACTACGCGCAGCGAGTTTAATAATAAAATACGTGGCACATTAAAGGATGGCGAGCAAGAGCGAGACAAAAATCTAAATCTAAACTAACTTTCAAACTTACTTACCCCACGCGCAGCAAGTTTCATAATAAAATACGAGGCCCATCAGAAGAAGGCGAGAGAAAGCGATAAAAAATATTAAAACCCAAAGCGACCATAACCAACCTACCACACGTGCAGCGAGTTCGGTAATAAAATACGTGTCACATTGAAGGAAGGCGAGCAGAGCGAGAATAAATCTAAAGCCAAAATGCGCAAACCCATTAACACTATGCTTTCCAAATTATTAATTTATTTAAACTACAGTTAGGCACATTGAAGGAAGGCGAGCAAGAGCGAGACAAATATCTAAAACTAAAGCTTTCAAACTTACTAACCCCACGCGCAGCAAGTTTCATAATAAAATACGAGGCCCATCAGAGGAAGGCGAGCGATAGCGAGAAAAAATATTAAAACCAAAGCTTCCAAACCCACCTACACCACGCGCAGCGAGTTTAATAATAAAATACGTGGCACATTAAAGGATGGCGAGCAGGAGCGAGACAAAAATCTAAATCTAAACTAACTTTCAAACTTACTTACCCCACGCGCAGCAAGTTTCATAATCAAATACGAGGCACATCAGAGGAAGGCGAGCAAGAGCGAGAAACAACATTAAAACCCAAAGTGACCATAACCAACCTACCACGCGTGCAGCGAGTTCGGTAATAAAATTCGGGGCATATCGGAGGAATGCGAACATCGACAAGCTGTAAATCTAAAACCAAAGATTCTAAACCCACATAACCCACGCTCCGCGAGTTCAATAATAAAATAAGTGGCACATTAAAGGAAGGCGAGCTAAGCGAGAATAAATCTAAAACGAAAATGCGGAAACCCATTAACGCTATGCTTTCCAAATTATTAATTTATTTAAACTACACCTCGGCACATCAGAGGAAGGCGAGCGATAGCGAGAAAAATATCTAAAACCAAAGCTTCCAAACCCACTTACCCCACGCGCAGCAAGTTTCATAAACAAATACGGGGCATATCGGAAGAAGGCGAACATCGAAATGCTGTAAAACTAAAATCAAAGATTCTAAACCCACATACCCCACGCGCAGCGAGTTCAATAATAAAATAAGTGGCACATTAAAGGAAGGCGAGCTAAGCGAGAATAAATCTAAAACGAAAATGCGCAAACCCATTAACTCTATGCTTTCCAAATTATTAATTTATTTAAACTACACCTCGGCACATCGAAGGAAGGCCAGTAAGAGCGAGACAAACATCTAAAACCAAAGCTTCCATCCCACTTACCCCACGCGCAGCAAGTTTCATAAACAAATACGGGGCATATCGGAAGAAGGCGAACATCGAAATGCTGTAAAACTAAAATCAAAGATTCTAAACCCACATAATCCACGCGCTGCAAGTTTCATAATCAAATACGGGGCACATCGGAGGAAGGCGAGCAAAGCGAGAATAAATCTAAAACAAAAATGCGCAAACCCATTAACTCTATGCTTTCCAAATTATTAATTTATTTAAACTACACCTCGGCACATCGAAGGAAGGCCAGTAAGAGCGAGACAAACATCTAAAACCAAAGCTTCCAACCCACTTACCCCACGCGCAGCAAGTTTCATAAACAAATACGGGGCATATCGGAAGAAGGCGAACATCGAAATGCTGTAAAACTAAAATCAAAGATTCTAAACCCACATAATCCACGCGCAGCAAGTTTCATAATCAAATACGGGGCACATCGGAGGAAGGCGACCCAGAGCGAGAAATAAATCTAAAACCAAAGCTTCCAAACCCACTTACCCCACGCGCAGGAAGTCTCAGAATAAAATACGAGGCACATCAGAGAAAGGCGAGCAAGAGCGAGACAAAAATCTAAAACTAAACTAACTTTCAAACTTACTTACCCCACGCGCAGCAAGTTTCATAATAAAATACGAGGCCCATCAGAGGAAGGCGAGCGATAGCGAGAAAAAATATTAAAACCAAAGCTTCCAAACCCACTTACACCACGCGCAGGAAGTTCAATAATAAAATACGTGTCACATTGAAGGAAGGCGAGCAGAGCGAGAATAAATCTAAAGCCAAAATGCGCAAACCCATTAACACTATGCTTTCCAAATTATTAATTTTTTTAAACTACACCTCGGCACATCAGAGGAAGGTGAGCAAGAGCGAGACAAATATCTAAAACTAAAGCTTCTAAACCCACTTACCCCACGCGCAGGAAGTTTCAGAATAAAATACGAGGCACATCAGAAGAAGGCGAGAGAAAGCGATAAAAAATATTAAAACCCAAAGCGACCATAACCAACCTACCACACGTGCAGCGAGTTCGGTAATAAAATACGTGTCACATTGAAGGAAGGCGAGCAGAGCGAGAATAAATCTAAAGCCAAAATGCGCAAACCCATTAACACTATGCTTTCCAAATTATTAATTTATTTAAACTACACCTTGGCACATCGAAGGAAGGCGAGCAAGATCGAGTCAAATATCTAAAACTAAAGCTTTCAAACTTACTTACCCCACGCGCAGCAAGTTTCATAATCAAATACGGGGCAAATCGGAGGAAGGCGAGCGATAGCGAGAAAAATATCTAAAACCAAAGCTTCCAAACCCACTTACCCCACGCGCAGCAAGTTTCATAAACAAATATGGGGCATATCGGAAGAAGGCGAACATCGAAATGCTGTAAAACTAAAATCAAAGATTCTAAACCCACATAATCCACGCGCAGCAAGTTTCATAATCAAATACGGGGCACATCGGAGGAAGGCGAGCGAAAGCGAGAAAAAATATTAAAACCCAAAGCGACCATAACCAACCTACCTCACGTGCAGCGAGTTCGGTAATAAAATACGGGGCATATCGGAAGAAGGCGAACATCGACAAGCTGTAAATCTAAAACCAATGATTCTAAACCCACATAACCCACGCTCCGCGAGTTCAATAATAAAATAAGTGGCACATTAAAGGAAGGCGAGCAAAGCGAGAATAAATCTAAAACCAAAATGCGCAAAGCCATTATGCTTTCCAAATTATTAATTTATTTAAACTACACCTCGGCACATCAGAGGAAGGCGAGCGATAGCGAGAAAATATATTAAAACCAAAGCTTCGAAACCCACTTACACTACGCGCAGCGAGTTTAATAATAAAATACGTGGCACATTAAAGGATGGCGAGCAAGAGCGAGACAAAAATCTAAATCTAAACTAACTTTCAAACTTACTTACCCCACGCGCAGCAAGTTTCATAATAAAATACGAGGCCCATCAGAAGAAGGCGAGAGAAAGCGATAAAAAATATTAAAACCCAAAGCGACCATAACCAACCTACCACACGTGCAGCGAGTTCGGTAATAAAATACGTGTCACATTGAAGGAAGGCGAGCAGAGCGAGAATAAATCTAAAGCCAAAATGCGCAAACCCATTAACACTATGCTTTCCAAATTATTAATTTATTTAAACTACAGTTAGGCACATTGAAGGAAGGCGAGCAAGAGCGAGACAAATATCTAAAACTAAAGCTTTCAAACTTACTAACCCCACGCGCAGCAAGTTTCATAATAAAATACGAGGCCCATCAGAGGAAGGCGAGCGATAGCGAGAAAAAATATTAAAACCAAAGCTTCCAAACCCACCTACACCACGCGCAGCGAGTTTAATAATAAAATACGTGGCACATTAAAGGATGGCGAGCAGGAGCGAGACAAAAATCTAAATCTAAACTAACTTTCAAACTTACTTACCCCACGCGCAGCAAGTTTCATAATCAAATACGAGGCACATCAGAGGAAGGCGAGCAAGAGCGAGAAACAACATTAAAACCCAAAGTGACCATAACCAACCTACCACGCGTGCAGCGAGTTCGGTAATAAAATTCGGGGCATATCGGAGGAATGCGAACATCGACAAGCTGTAAATCTAAAACCAAAGATTCTAAACCCACATAACCCACGCTCCGCGAGTTCAATAATAAAATAAGTGGCACATTAAAGGAAGGCGAGCTAAGCGAGAATAAATCTAAAACGAAAATGCGCAAACCCATTAACGCTATGCTTTCCAAATTATTAATTTATTTAAACTACACCTCGGCACATCAGAGGAAGGCGAGCGATAGCGAGAAAAATATCTAAAACCAAAGCTTCCAAACCCACTTACCCCACGCGCAGCAAGTTTCATAAACAAATACGGGGCATATCGGAAGAAGGCGAACATCGAAATGCTGTAAAACTAAAATCAAAGATTCTAAACCCACATACCCCACGCGCAGCGAGTTCAATAATAAAATAAGTGGCACATTAAAGGAAGGCGAGCTAAGCGAGAATAAATCTAAAACGAAAATGCGCAAACCCATTAACTCTATGCTTTCCAAATTATTAATTTATTTAAACTACACCTCGGCACATCGAAGGAAGGCCAGTAAGAGCGAGACAAACATCTAAAACCAAAGCTTCCATCCCACTTACCCCACGCGCAGCAAGTTTCATAAACAAATACGGGGCATATCGGAAGAAGGCGAACATCGAAATGCTGTAAAACTAAAATCAAAGATTCTAAACCCACATAATCCACGCGCTGCAAGTTTCATAATCAAATACGGGGCACATCGGAGGAAGGCGAGCAAAGCGAGAATAAATCTAAAACAAAAATGCGCAAACCCATTAACTCTATGCTTTCCAAATTATTAATTTATTTAAACTACACCTCGGCACATCGAAGGAAGGCCAGTAAGAGCGAGACAAACATCTAAAACCAAAGCTTCCAACCCACTTACCCCACGCGCAGCAAGTTTCATAAACAAATACGGGGCATATCGGAAGAAGGCGAACATCGAAATGCTGTAAAACTAAAATCAAAGATTCTAAACCCACATAATCCACGCGCAGCAAGTTTCATAATCAAATACGGGGCACATCGGAGGAAGGCGACCCAGAGCGAGAAATAAATCTAAAACCAAAGCTTCCAAACCCACTTACCCCACGCGCAGGAAGTCTCAGAATAAAATACGAGGCACATCAGAGAAAGGCGAGCAAGAGCGAGACAAAAATCTAAAACTAAACTAACTTTCAAACTTACTTACCCCACGCGCAGCAAGTTTCATAATAAAATACGAGGCCCATCAGAGGAAGGCGAGCGATAGCGAGAAAAAATATTAAAACCAAAGCTTCCAAACCCACTTACACCACGCGCAGGAAGTTCAATAATAAAATACGTGTCACATTGAAGGAAGGCGAGCAGAGCGAGAATAAATCTAAAGCCAAAATGCGCAAACCCATTAACACTATGCTTTCCAAATTATTAATTTTTTTAAACTACACCTCGGCACATCAGAGGAAGGTGAGCAAGAGCGAGACAAATATCTAAAACTAAAGCTTCTAAACCCACTTACCCCACGCGCAGGAAGTTTCAGAATAAAATACGAGGCACATCAGAAGAAGGCGAGAGAAAGCGATAAAAAATATTAAAACCCAAAGCGACCATAACCAACCTACCACACGTGCAGCGAGTTCGGTAATAAAATACGTGTCACATTGAAGGAAGGCGAGCAGAGCGAGAATAAATCTAAAGCCAAAATGCGCAAACCCATTAACACTATGCTTTCCAAATTATTAATTTATTTAAACTACACCTTGGCACATCGAAGGAAGGCGAGCAAGATCGAGTCAAATATCTAAAACTAAAGCTTTCAAACTTACTTACCCCACGCGCAGCAAGTTTCATAATCAAATACGGGGCAAATCGGAGGAAGGCGAGCCAGAGCGAGAAAAAAATCTAAAACCAAAGCTTCCAAACCCACTTACCCCCGCGCAGGAAGTCTCAGAATAAAATACGAGGCACATCAGAGGAAGGCGAGCAAGAGCGAGACAAATATCGAAAACCAAAGCTTCCAAACCCACTTACCCCACGCGTAGGAAGTTTCAGAATAAAATACGAGGCACATCGGAGGAATGCTAAATAAACTACATAACCAACCTACCACCTGTGCAGCGAGTTCGGTAATAAAATTCGGGGCATATCGGATGAATGCGAACATCGACAAGCTGTAAATCTAAAACCAAAGATTCTAAACCCACATAATCCACGCGCAGCAAGTTTCATAATCAAATACGAGGCACATTAAAGGAAGGCGAGCAAAGCGAGAATAAATCTAAAACCAAAATGCGCAAACCCATTAACTCTATGCTTTCCAAATTATTAATTTATTTAAACTACACCTTGGCACATCGAAGGAAGGCGAGCGATAGCGAGAAAAATATCTAAAACCAAAGCTTCCAAACCCACTTACCCCACGCGCAGCAAGTTTCATAAACAAATACGGGGCATATCGGAAGAAGGCGAACATCGAAATGCTGTAAAACTAAAATCAAAGATTCTAAATCCACATACCCCACGCGCAGCGAGTTCAATAATAAAATAAGTGGCACATTAAAGGAAGGCGAGCAAAGCGAGAATAAATCTAAAACGAAAATGCGCAAACCCATTAACTCTATGCTTTCCAAATTATTAATTTATTTAAACTACACCTCGGCACATCAGAGGAAGGCGAGCGATAGCGAGAAAAATATCTAAAACCAAAGCTTCCAAACCCACTTACCCCACGCGCAGCAAGTTTCATAATCAAATACGGGGCACATCGGAGGAAGGCGAGCGAAAGCGAGAAAAAATATTAAAACCCAAAGCGACCATAACCAACCTACCTCACGTGCAGCGAGTTCGGTAATAAAATACGGGGCATATCGGAAGAAGGCGAACATCGACAAGCTGTAAATCTAAAACCAATGATTCTAAACCCACATAACCCACGCTCCGCGAGTTCAATAATAAAATAAGTGGCACATTGAAGGAAGGCGAGCAGAGCGAGAATAAATCTAAAGCCAAAATGCGCAAAGCCATTATGCTTTCCAAATTATTAATTTATTTAAACTACACCTCGGCACATCAGAGGAAGGCGAGCGATAGCGAGAAAAAATATTAAAACCAAAGCTTCGAAACCCACTTACACTACGCGCAGCGAGTTTAATAATAAAATACGTGGCAAATCGGAGGAAGGCGAGCCAGAGCGAGAAAAAAATCTAAAACCAAAGCTTCCAAACCCACTTACCCCCGCGCAGGAAGTCTCAGAATAAAATACGAGGCACATCAGAGGAAGGCGAGCAAGAGCGAGACAAATATCGAAAACCAAAGCTTCCAAACCCACTTACCCCACGCGTAGGAAGTTTCAGAATAAAATACGAGGCACATCGGAGGAATGCTAAATAAACTACATAACCAACCTACCACCTGTGCAGCGAGTTCGGTAATAAAATTCGGGGCATATCGGATGAATGCGAACATCGACAAGCTGTAAATCTAAAACCAAAGATTCTAAACCCACATAATCCACGCGCAGCAAGTTTCATAATCAAATACGAGGCACATTAAAGGAAGGCGAGCAAAGCGAGAATAAATCTAAAACCAAAATGCGCAAACCCATTAACTCTATGCTTTCCAAATTATTAATTTATTTAAACTACACCTCGGCACATCAGAGGAAGGCGAGCGATAGCGAGAAAAAATATTAAAACCAAAGCTTCGAAACCCACTTACACTACGCGCAGCGAGTTTAATAATAAAATACGTGGCACATTAAAGGATGGCGAGCAAGAGCGAGACAAAAATCTAAATCTAAACTAACTTTCAAACTTACTTACCCCACGCGCAGCAAGTTTCATAATAAAATACGAGGCCCATCAGAAGAAGGCGAGAGAAAGCGATAAAAAATATTAAAACCCAAAGCGACCATAACCAACCTACCACACGTGCAGCGAGTTCGGTAATAAAATACGTGTCACATTGAAGGAAGGCGAGCAGAGCGAGAATAAATCTAAAGCCAAAATGCGCAAACCCATTAACACTATGCTTTCCAAATTATTAATTTATTTCAACTACAGTTAGGCACATTGAATGAAGGCGAGCAAGAGCGAGACAAATATCTAAAACTAAAGCTTTCAAACTTACTTACCCCACGCGCAGCAAGTTTCATAATAAAATACGAGGCCCATCAGAGGAAGGCGAGCGATAGCGAGAAAAAATATTAAAACCAAAGCTTCCAAACCCACTTACACCACGCGCAGCGAGTTTAATAATAAAATACGTGGCACATTAAAGGATGGCGAGCAAGAGCGAGACAAAAATCTAAATCTAAACTAACTTTCAAACTTACTTACCCCACGCGCAGCAAGTTTCATAATCAAATACGAGGCACATCAGAGGAAGGCGAGCAAGAGCGAGAAACAACATTAAAACCCAAAGTGACCATAACGAACCTACCACGCGTGCAGCGAGTTCGGTAATAAAATTCGGGGCATATCGGAGGAATGCGAACATCGACAAGCTGTAAATCTAAAACCAAAGATTCTAAACCCACATAACCCACGCTCCGCGAGTTCAATAATAAAATAAGTGGCACATTAAAGGAAGGCGAGCTAAACGAGAATAAATCTAAAACGAAAATGCGCAAACCCATTAACGCTATGCTTTCCAAATTATTAATTTATTTAAACTACACCTCGGCACATCAGAGGAAGGCGAGCGATAGCGAGAAAAATATCTAAAACCAAAGCTTCCAAACCCACTTACCCCACGCGCAGCAAGTTTCATAAACAAATACGGGGCATATCGGAAGAAGGCGAACATCGAAATGCTGTAAAACTAAAATCAAAGATTCTAAACCCACATACCCCACGCGCAGCGAGTTCAATAATAAAATAAGTGGCACATTAAAGGAAGGCGAGCAAAGCGAGAATAAATCTAAAACAAAAATGCGCAAACCCATTAACTCTATGCTTTCCAAATTATTAATTTATTTAAACTACACCGCGGCACATCGAAGGAAGGCCAGTAAGAGCGAGACAAACATCTAAAACCAAAGCTTCCAACCCACTTACCCCACGCGCAGCAAGTTTCATAAACAAATACGGGGCATATCGGAAGAAGGCGAACATCGAAATGCTGTAAAACTAAAATCAAAGATTCTAAACCCACATACCCCACGCTCCGCGAGTTCAATAATAAAATAAGTGGCACATTAAAGGAAGGCGAGCAAAGCGAGAATAAATCTAAAACAAAAATGCGCAAACCCATTAACTCTATGCTTTCCAAATTATTAATTTATTTAAACTACACCTCGGCACATCGAAGGAAGGCCAGTAAGAGCGAGACAAACATCTAAAACCAAAGCTTCCAACCCACTTACCCCACGCGCAGCAAGTTTCATAAACAAATACGGGGCATATCGGAAGAAGGCGAACATCGAAATGCTGTAAAACTAAAATCAAAGATTCTAAACCCACATAATCCACGCACAGCAAGTTTCATAATCAAATACGGGGCACATCGGAGGAAGGCGACCCAGAGCGAGAAATAAATCTAAAACCAAAGCTTCCAAACCCACTTACCCCACGCGCAGGAAGTCTCAGAATAAAATACGAGGCACATCAGAGGAAGGCGAGCAAGAGCGAGACAAAAATCTAAAACTAAACTAACTTTCAAACTTACTTACCCCACGCGCAGCAAGTTTCATAATAAAATACGAGGCCCATCAGAGGAAGGCGAGCGATAGCGAGAAAAAATATTAAAACCAAAGCTTCCAAACCCACTTACACCACGCGCAGGAAGTTCAATAATAAAATACGTGTCACATTGAAGGAAGGCGAGCAGAGCGAGAATAAATCTAAAGCCAAAATGCGCAAACCCATTAACACTATGCTTTCCAAATTATTAATTTTTTTAAACTACACCTCGGCACATCAGAGGAAGGTGAGCAAGAGCGAGACAAATATCTAAAACTAAAGCTTCTAAACCCACTTACCCCACGCGCAGGAAGTTTCAGAATAAAATACGAGGCACATCAGAAGAAGGCGAGAGAAAGCGATAAAAAATATTAAAACCCAAAGCGACCATAACCAACCTACCACACGTGCAGCGAGTTCGGTAATAAAATACGTGTCACATTGAAGGAAGGCGAGCAGAGCGAGAATAAATCTAAAGCCAAAATGCGCAAACCCATTAACACTATGCTTTCCAAATTATTAATTTATTTAAACTACACCTTGGCACATCGAAGGAAGGCGAGCAAGATCGAGTCAAATATCTAAAACTAAAGCTTTCAAACTTACTTACCCCACGCGCAGCAAGTTTCATAATCAAATACGGGGCAAATCGGAGGAAGGCGAGCCAGAGCGAGAAAAAAATCTAAAACCAAAGCTTCCAAACCCACTTACCCCCGCGCAGGAAGTCTCAGAATAAAATACGAGGCACATCAGAGGAAGGCGAGCAAGAGCGAGACAAATATCGAAAACCAAAGCTTCCAAACCCACTTACCCCACGCGTAGGAAGTTTCAGAATAAAATACGAGGCACATCGGAGGAATGCTAAATAAACTACATAACCAACCTACCACCTGTGCAGCGAGTTCGGTAATAAAATTCGGGGCATATCGGATGAATGCGAACATCGACAAGCTGTAAATCTAAAACCAAAGATTCTAAACCCACATAATCCACGCGCAGCAAGTTTCATAATCAAATACGAGGCACATTAAAGGAAGGCGAGCAAAGCGAGAATAAATCTAAAACCAAAATGCGCAAACCCATTAACTCTATGCTTTCCAAATTATTAATTTATTTAAACTACACCTTGGCACATCGAAGGAAGGCGAGCAAGAGCGAGACAAATATCTAAAACTAAAGCTTTCAAACTTACTTACCCCACGCGCAGCATGTTCATAATCAAATACGGGGCACATCGGAGGAAGGCGTCCAGAGCGAGAAATAAATCTAAAACCAAAGCTTCCAATCCCACTTACCCACGCGCAGGAAGTTTCAGAATAAAATACGAGGCGTAACGGAGGAATGCGAGCAAGAGCGAGAAACAACATTAAAACCCAAAGTGACCAAATCCAACCTACCACCCGTGCAGCGAGTTCGGTAATAAAATTCGGGCATATCGGAGGTATGCGAACATCGACAAGCTGTAAATCTAAAACCAAAGATTCTAAACCCACATAATCCACGCGCAGCAAGTTTCATAATCAAATACGAGGCACATTAAAGAAAGGCGAGCAGAGCGAGAATAAATCTAAATCCAAAATGCGCAAACCCATTAACACTATGCTCACAAATTATTAATTTATTTAAACTACACCTCGGCACATCGAAGGAAGGCGAGCAAGAGCGAGACAAATATCTAAAACTAAAGCTTTCAAACTTACTTACCCCACGCGCAGCAACTTTCATAATCAAATACGGGGCAAATCGGAGGAAGGCGAGCTAGAGCGAGAAAAAAAATCTAAAACCTAAGCTTCCAAACCCACTTACCACACGCGCAGGAAGTCTCAGAATAAAATACTAGGCACATCAGTGGAAGGCGAGCAAGAGCGAGACAAATATCTAAAACTAAAGCTTTCAAACTTACTTACCCCACGAGCAGCAAGTTTCATAATAAAATACGAGGCCCATCAGAAGAAGGCGAGAGAAAGCGATAAAAAATATTAAAATCCAAAGCGACCATAACCAACCTACCACACGTGCAGCGAGTTCGGTAATAAAATACGTGTCACATTGAAGGAAGGCGAGCAGAGCGAGAATAAATCTAAAGCCAAAATGCGCAAACCCATTAACACTATGCTTTCCAAATTATTAATTTATTTAAACTACAGTTAGGCACATTGAAGGAAGGCGAGCAAGAGCGAGACAAATATCTAAAACTAAAGCTTTCAAACTTACTTACCCCACGCGCAGCAAGTTTCATAATAAAATACGAGGCCCATCAGAGGAAGGCGAGCGATAGCGAGAAAAAATATTAAAACCAAAGCTTCCAAACCCACTTACACCACGCGCAGCGAGTTTAATAATAAAATACGTGGCACATTAAAGGATGGCGAGCAAGAGCGAGACAAAAATCTAAATCTAAACTAACTTTCAAACTTACTTACCCCACGCGCAGCAAGTTTCATAATCAAATACGAGGCACATCAGAGGAAGGCGAGCAAGAGCGAGAAACAACATTAAAACCCAAAGTGACCATAACGAACCTACCACGCGTGCAGCGAGTTCGGTAATAAAATTCGGGGCATATCGGAGGAATGCGAACATCGACAAGCTGTAAATCTGAAACCAAAGATTCTAAACCCACATAACCCACGCTCCGCGAGTTCAATAATAAAATAAGTGGCACATTAAAGGAAGGCGAGCTAAGCGAGAATAAATCTAAAACGAAAAATGCGCAAACCCATTAACGCTATGCTTTCCAAATTATTAATTTATTTAAACTACACCTCGGCACATCAGAGGAAGGCGAGCGATAGCGAGAAAAATATCTAAAACCAAAGCTTCCAAACCCACTTACCCCACGCGCAGCAAGTTTCATAAACAAATACGGGGCATATCGGAAGAAGGCGAACATCGAAATGATGTAAAACTAAAATCAAAGATTCTAAACCCACATACCCCACGCGCAGCGAGTTCAATAATAAAATAAGTGGCACATTAAAGGAAGGCGAGCAAAGCGAGAATAAATCTAAAACAAAAATGCGCAAACCCATTAACTCTATGCTTTCCAAATTATTAATTTATTTAAACTACACCGCGGCACATCGAAGGAAGGCCAGTAAGAGCGAGACAAACATCTAAAACCAAAGCTTCCAACCCACTTACCCCACGCGCAGCAAGTTTCATAAACAAATACGGGGCATATCGGAAGAAGGCGAACATCGAAATGCTGTAAAACTAAAATCAAAGATTCTAAACCCACATACCCCACGCTCCGCGAGTTCAATAATAAAATAAGTGGCACATTAAAGGAAGGCGAGCAAAGCGAGAATAAATCTAAAACAAAAATGCGCAAACCCATTAACTCTATGCTTTCCAAATTATTAATTTATTTAAACTACACCTCGGCACATCGAAGGAAGGCCAGTAAGAGCGAGACAAACATCTAAAACCAAAGCTTCCAACCCACTTACCCCACGCGCAGCAAGTTCATAAACAAATACGGGGCATATCGGAAGAAGGCGAACATCGAAATGCTGTAAAACTAAAATCAAAGATTCTAAACCCACATAATCCACGCGCAGCAAGTTTCATAATCAAATACGGGGCACATCGGAGGAAGGCGACCCAGAGCGAGAAATAAATCTAAAACCAAAGCTTCCAAACCCACTTACCCCACGCGCAGGAAGTCTCAGAATAAAATACGAGGCACATCAGAGAAAGGCGAGCAAGAGCGAGACAAAAATCTAAAACTAAACTAACTTTCAAACTTACTTACCCCACGCGCAGCAAGTTCATAATAAAATACGAGGCCCATCAGAGGAAGGCGAGCGATAGCGAGAAAAAATATTAAAACCAAAGCTTCCAAACCCACTTACACCACGCGCAGGAAGTTCAATAATAAAATACGTGTCACATTGAAGGAAGGCGAGCAGAGCGAGAATAAATCTAAAGCCAAAATGCGCAAACCCATTAACACTATGCTTTCCAAATTATTAATTTTTTTAAAACTACACCTCGGCACATCAGAGGAAGGTGAGCAAGAGCGAGAAATATCTAAAACTAAAGCTTCTAAACCCACTTACCCCACGCGCAGGAAGTTTCAGAATAAAATACGAGGCACATCAGAAGAAGGCGAGAGAAAGCGATAAAAAATATTAAAACCCCAAAGCGACCATAACCAACCTACCACACGTGCAGCGAGTTTCGGTAATAAAATACGTGTCACATTGAAGGAAGGGCGAGCAGAGGAATAAATCTAAAGCCAAAATGCGCAAACCATTAACACTATGCTTTCAAATTATTAATTTATTTTAAACTACACCTTGGCACATCGAAGGAAGGCGAGCAAGATCGAGTCAAATATCTAAAACTAAAGCTTTCAAACTTACTTACCCCACGCGCAGCAAGTTTTCATAATCAAATACGGGGCAAATCGGAGGAAGGGCGAGCAGAGCGAGAAAAAAATCTAAAACCAAAGCTTCCAAACCACTTACCCCGCGCAGGAAGTCTCAATAAAAATACGAGGCACATCAGAGGAAGGCGAGCAAGAGCGAGACAAATATCGAAAACCAAAGCTTCCAAACCCACTTACCCACGCGTAGGAAGTTTCAGAATAAAATACGAGGCACATCGGAGGAATGCTAAATAAACTACATAACCAACCTACCACCTGTGCAGCGAGTTCGGTAATAAAATTCGGGGCATATCGGATGAATGCGAACATCGACAAGCTGTAAATCTAAAACCAAAGATTCTAAACCCACATAATCCACGCGCAGCAAGTTTCATAATCAAATACGAGGCACATTAAAGGAAGGCGAGCAAAGCGAGAATAAATCTAAAACCAAAATGCGCAAACCCATTAACTCTATGCTTTTCAAATTATTAATTTATTTAAACTACACCTTGCACATCGAAGGAAGGCGAGCGATAGCGAGAAAAAATATCTAAAACCAAAGCTTCCAACCCACTTACCCCACGCGCAGCAGTTTCATAAACAAATACGGGGCATATCGGAAGAAGGCGAACATCGAAATGCTGTAAACTAAAATCAAAGATTCTAAACCCACATACCCCAGCGCAGCGAGTTCAATAATAAAATAAGTGGCACATTAAAGGAAGGCGAGCAAAGCGAGAATAAATCTAAAACAAAAATGCGCAAACCCATTAACTCTATGCTTTCCAAATTATTAATTTATTTAAACTACACCGCGGCACATCGAAGGAAGGGCCAGCAAGAGCGAGACAAACTCTAAAACCAAAGCTTCCAACCCACTTACCCCACGCGCAGCAAGTTTCATAAACAAATACGGGGCATATCGGAGAAGGCGAACATCGAAATGCTGTAAAACTTAAAATCAAAGATTCTAAACCACATACCCACGCTCAGCGAGTTCAATAATAAAATAAGTGGCACATTAAAGGAAGGCGAGCAAAAGCGAGAATAAATCTAAAACAAAAATGCGCAAAACCATTAACTCTATGCTTTCCAAATTATTAATTTATTTAAACTACACCTCGGCACATCGAAGGAAGCCAGTAAGAGCGAGACAAACATCTAAAACCAAAGCTTCCAACCCACTTACCCCACGCGCAGCAAGTTTCATAAACAAATTACGGGGCATATCGGAAGAAGGCGAACATCGAAATGCTGTAAACTAAAATCAAAGATTTCAAACCCACATAATCCACGCGCAGCAAGTTTCATAATCAAATACGGGGGCACATCGGAGGAAGGCGACCCAGAGCGAGAAAAAATCTAAAACAAAGCTTCCAAACCCACTTACCCCACGCGCAGGAAGTCTCAGAATAAAATACGAGGCACATCAGAGAAAGGCGAGCAAGAGCGAGACAAAATCATAAAATAAACTAACTTTCAAACTTACTTACCCCACGCGCAGCAAGTTTCATATAAAATACGAGGCCCATCAGAGGAAGGCGAGCGATAGCGAGAAAAAATATTAAAACCAAGCTTCCAAACCCACTTACACCACGCGCAGGAAGTTCAATAATAAAATACGTGTCACATTGAAGGAAGGCGAGCAGAGCGAGAATAAATCTAAAGCCAAAATGCGCAAACCCATTAACACTATGCTTTCCAAATTATTAATTTTTTTAAACTACACCTCGGCACATCAGAGGAAGGTGAGCAAGAGCGAGACAAATATCTAAAACTAAAGCTTCTAAACCCACTTACCCCACGCGCAGGAAGTTTCAGAATAAAATACGAGGCACATCAGAAGAAGGCGAGAGAAAGCGATAAAAAATATTAAAACCCAAAGCGACCATAACCAACCTACCACACGTGCAGCGAGTTCGGTAATAAAATACGTGTCACATTGAAGGAAGGCGAGCAGAGCGAGAATAAATCTAAAGCCAAAATGCGCAAACCCATTAACACTATGCTTTCCAATTATTAATTATTTAAACTACACCTTGGCACATCGAAGGAAGGCGAGCAAGATCGAGTCAAATATCTAAAACTAAAGCTTTCAAACTTACTTACCCCACGCGCAGCAAGTTTCATAATCAAATACGGGGCAAATCGGAGGAAGGCGAGCCAGAGCGAGAAAAAAATCTAAAACCAAAGCTTCCAAACCCACTTACCCCCGCGCAGGAAGTCTCAGAATAAAATACGAGGCACATCAGAGGAAGGCGAGCAAGAGCGAGACAAATATCGAAAACCAAAGCTTCCAAACCCACTTACCCCACGCGTAGGAAGTTTCAGAATAAAATACGAGGCACATCGGAGGAATGCTAAATAAACTACATAACCAACCTACCACCTGTGCAGCGAGTTCGGTAATAAAATTCGGGGCATATCGGATGAATGCGAACATCGACAAGCTGTAAATCTAAAACCAAAGATTCTAAACCCACATAATCCACGCGCAGCAAGTTTCATAATCAAATACGAGGCACATTAAAGGAAGGCGAGCAAAGCGAGAATAAATCTAAAACCAAAATGCGCAAACCCATTAACTCTATGCTTTCCAAATTATTAATTTATTTAAACTACACCTTGGCACATCGAAGGAAGGCGAGCGATAGCGAGAAAAATATCTAAAACCAAAGCTTCCAAACCCACTTACCCCACGCGCAGCAAGTTTCATAAACAAATACGGGGCATATCGGAAGAAGGCGAACATCGAAATGCTGTAAAACTAAAATCAAAGATTCTAAATCCACATACCCCACGCGCAGCGAGTTCAATAATAAAATAAGTGGCACATTAAAGGAAGGCGAGCAAAGCGAGAATAAATCTAAAACGAAAATGCGCAAACCCATTAACTCTATGCTTTCCAAATTATTAATTTATTTAAACTACACCTCGGCACATCAGAGGAAGGCGAGCGATAGCGAGAAAAATATCTAAAACCAAAGCTTCCAAACCCACTTACCCCACGCGCAGCAAGTTTCATAAACAAATATGGGGCATATCGGAAGAAGGCGAACATCGAAATGCTGTAAAACTAAAATCAAAGATTCTAAACCCACATAATCCACGCGCAGCAAGTTTCATAATC
This sequence comes from Nasonia vitripennis, assembly GCF_009193385.2. Lineage (NCBI taxonomy): Eukaryota > Metazoa > Arthropoda > Insecta > Hymenoptera > Pteromalidae > Nasonia > Nasonia vitripennis. The sequence goes on from NW_022279799.1 coordinate 72,326, forward strand.
AAATACGGGGCACATCGGAGGAAGGCGAGCGAAAGCGAGAAAAAATATTAAAACCCAAAGCGACCATAACCAACCTACCTCACGTGCAGCGAGTTCGGTAATAAAATACGGGGCATATCGGAAGAAGGCGAACATCGACAAGCTGTAAATCTAAAACCAATGATTCTAAACCCACATAACCCACGCTCCGCGAGTTCAATAATAAAATAAGTGGCACATTGAAGGAAGGCGAGCAGAGCGAGAATAAATCTAAAGCCAAAATGCGCAAACCCATTAACACTATGCTTTCCAAATTATTAATTTTTTTAAACTACACCTCGGCACATCAGAGGAAGGTGAGCAAGAGCGAGACAAATATCTAAAACTAAAGCTTCTAAACCCACTTACCCCACGCGCAGGAAGTTTCAGAATAAAATACGAGGCACATCAGAAGAAGGCGAGAGAAAGCGATAAAAAATATTAAAACCCAAAGCGACCATAACCAACCTACCACACGTGCAGCGAGTTCGGTAATAAAATACGTGTCACATTGAAGGAAGGCGAGCAGAGCGAGAATAAATCTAAAGCCAAAATGCGCAAACCCATTAACACTATGCTTTCCAAATTATTAATTTATTTAAACTACACCTTGGCACATCGAAGGAAGGCGAGCAAGATCGAGTCAAATATCTAAAACTAAAGCTTTCAAACTTACTTACCCCACGCGCAGCAAGTTTCATAATCAAATACGGGGCAAATCGGAGGAAGGCGAGCCAGAGCGAGAAAAAAATCTAAAACCAAAGCTTCCAAACCCACTTACCCCCGCGCAGGAAGTCTCAGAATAAAATACGAGGCACATCAGAGGAAGGCGAGCAAGAGCGAGACAAATATCGAAAACCAAAGCTTCCAAACCCACTTACCCCACGCGTAGGAAGTTTCAGAATAAAATACGAGGCACATCGGAGGAATGCTAAATAAACTACATAACCAACCTACCACCTGTGCAGCGAGTTCGGTAATAAAATTCGGGGCATATCGGATGAATGCGAACATCGACAAGCTGTAAATCTAAAACCAAAGATTCTAAACCCACATAATCCACGCGCAGCAAGTTTCATAATCAAATACGAGGCACATTAAAGGAAGGCGAGCAAAGCGAGAATAAATCTAAAACCAAAATGCGCAAACCCATTAACTCTATGCTTTCCAAATTATTAATTTATTTAAACTACACCTTGGCACATCGAAGGAAGGCGAGCGATAGCGAGAAAAATATCTAAAACCAAAGCTTCCAAACCCACTTACCCCACGCGCAGCAAGTTTCATAAACAAATACGGGGCATATCGGAAGAAGGCGAACATCGAAATGCTGTAAAACTAAAATCAAAGATTCTAAATCCACATACCCCACGCGCAGCGAGTTCAATAATAAAATAAGTGGCACATTAAAGGACGGCGAGCAAAGCGAGAATAAATCTAAAACGAAAATGCGCAAACCCATTAACTCTATGCTTTCCAAATTATTAATTTATTTAAACTACACCTCGGCACATCAGAGGAAGGCGAGCGATAGCGAGAAAAATATCTAAAACCAAAGCTTCCAAACCCACTTACCCCACGCGCAGCAAGTTTCATAAACAAATATGGGGCATATCGGAAGAAGGCGAACATCGAAATGCTGTAAAACTAAAATCAAAGATTCTAAACCCACATAATCCACGCGCAGCAAGTTTCATAATCAAATACGGGGCACATCGGAGGAAGGCGAGCGAAAGCGAGAAAAAATATTAAAACCCAAAGCGACCATAACCAACCTACCTCACGTGCAGCGAGTTCGGTAATAAAATACGGGGCATATCGGAAGAAGGCGAACATCGACAAGCTGTAAATCTAAAACCAATGATTCTAAACCCACATAACCCACGCTCCGCGAGTTCAATAATAAAATAAGTGGCACATTAAAGGAAGGCGAGCAAAGCGAGAATAAATCTAAAACCAAAATGCGCAAAGCCATTATGCTTTCCAAATTATTAATTTATTTAAACTACACCTCGGCACATCAGAGGAAGGCGAGCGATAGCGAGAAAAAATATTAAAACCAAAGCTTCGAAACCCACTTACACTACGCGCAGCGAGTTTAATAATAAAATACGTGGCACATTAAAGGATGGCGAGCAAGAGCGAGACAAATATCTAAAACTAAAGCTTCTAAACCCACTTACCCCACGCGCAGGAAGTTTCAGAATAAAATACGAGGCACATCAGAAGAAGGCGAGAGAAAGCGATAAAAAATATTAAAACCCAAAGCGACCATAACCAACCTACCACACGTGCAGCGAGTTCGGTAATAAAATACGTGTCACATTGAAGGAAGGCGAGCAGAGCGAGAATAAATCTAAAGCCAAAATGCGCAAACCCATTAACACTATGCTTTCCAAATTATTAATTTATTTAAACTACACCTTGGCACATCGAAGGAAGGCGAGCAAGATCGAGTCAAATATCTAAAACTAAAGCTTTCAAACTTACTTACCCCACGCGCAGCAAGTTTCATAATCAAATACGGGGCAAATCGGAGGAAGGCGAGCCAGAGCGAGAAAAAAATCTAAAACCAAAGCTTCCAAACCCACTTACCCCCGCGCAGGAAGTCTCAGAATAAAATACGAGGCACATCAGAGGAAGGCGAGCAAGAGCGAGACAAATATCGAAAACCAAAGCTTCCAAACCCACTTACCCCACGCGTAGGAAGTTTCAGAATAAAATACGAGGCACATCGGAGGAATGCTAAATAAACTACATAACCAACCTACCACCTGTGCAGCGAGTTCGGTAATAAAATTCGGGGCATATCGGATGAATGCGAACATCGACAAGCTGTAAATCTAAAACCAAAGATTCTAAACCCACATAATCCACGCGCAGCAAGTTTCATAATCAAATACGAGGCACATTAAAGGAAGGCGAGCAAAGCGAGAATAAATCTAAAACCAAAATGCGCAAACCCATTAACTCTATGCTTTCCAAATTATTAATTTATTTAAACTACACCTTGGCACATCGAAGGAAGGCGAGCAAGAGCGAGACAAATATCTAAAACTAAAGCTTTCAAACTTACTTACCCCACGCGCAGCATGTTTCATAATCAAATACGGGGCACATCGGAGGAAGGCGTCCAGAGCGAGAAATAAATCTAAAACCAAAGCTTCCAATCCCACTTACCCCACGCGCAGGAAGTTTCAGAATAAAATACGAGGCGTAACGGAGGAATGCGAGCAAGAGCGAGAAACAACATTAAAACCCAAAGTGACCAAATCCAACCTACCACCCGTGCAGCGAGTTCGGTAATAAAATTCGGGGCATATCGGAGGTATGCGAACATCGACAAGCTGTAAATCTAAAACCAAAGATTCTAAACCCACATAATCCACGCGCAGCAAGTTTCATAATCAAATACGAGGCACATTAAAGAAAGGCGAGCAGAGCGAGAATAAATCTAAATCCAAAATGCGCAAACCCATTAACACTATGCTCACAAATTATTAATTTATTTAAACTACACCTCGGCACATCGAAGGAAGGCGAGCAAGAGCGAGACAAATATCTAAAACTAAAGCTTTCAAACTTACTTACCCCACGCGCAGCAACTTTCATAATCAAATACGGGGCAAATCGGAGGAAGGCGAGCTAGAGCGAGAAAAAAATCTAAAACCTAAGCTTCCAAACCCACTTACCACACGCGCAGGAAGTCTCAGAATAAAATACTAGGCACATCAGAGGAAGGCGAGCAAGAGCGAGACAAATATCTAAAACTAAAGCTTTCAAACTTACTTACCCCACGAGCAGCAAGTTTCATAATAAAATACGAGGCCCATCAGAAGAAGGCGAGAGAAAGCGATAAAAAATATTAAAATCCAAAGCGACCATAACCAACCTACCACACGTGCAGCGAGTTCGGTAATAAAATACGTGTCACATTGAAGGAAGGCGAGCAGAGCGAGAATAAATCTAAAGCCAAAATGCGCAAACCCATTAACACTATGCTTTCCAAATTATTAATTTATTTAAACTACAGTTAGGCACATTGAAGGAAGGCGAGCGATAGCGAGAAAAAATATTAAAACCAAAGCTTCCAAACCCACTTACACCACGCGCAGCGAGTTTAATAATAAAATACGTGGCACATTAAAGGATGGCGAGCAAGAGCGAGACAAAAATCTAAATCTAAACTAACTTTCAAACTTACTTACCCCACGCGCAGCAAGTTTCATAATCAAATACGAGGCACATCAGAGGAAGGCTAGCAAGAGCGAGAAACAACATTAAAACCCAAAGTGACCATAACCAACCTACCACGCGTGCAGCGAGTTCGGTAATAAAATTCGGGGCATATCGGAGGAATGCGAACATCGACAAGCTGTAAATCTAAAACCAAAGATTCTAAACCCACATAACCCACGCTCCGCGAGTTCAATAATAAAATAAGTGGCACATTAAAGGAAGGCGAGCTAAGCGAGAATAAATCTAAAACGAAAATGCGCAAACCCATTAACGCTATGCTTTCCAAATTATTAATTTATTTAAACTACACCTCGGCACATCAGAGGAAGGCGAGCGATAGCGAGAAAAATATCTAAAACCAAAGCTTCCAAACGCACTTACCCCACGCGCAGCAAGTTTCATAAACAAATACGGGGCATATCGGAAGAAGGCGAACATCGAAATGCTGTAAAACTAAAATCAAAGATTCTAAATCCACATACCCCACGCGCAGCGAGTTCAATAATAAAATAAGTGGCACATTAAAGGAAGGCGAGCAAAGCGAGAATAAATCTAAAACGAAAATGCGCAAACCCATTAACTCTATGCTTTCCAAATTATTAATTTATTTAAACTACACCTCGGCACATCGAAGGAAGGCCAGTAAGAGCGAGACAAACATCTAAAACCAAAGCTTCCAACCCACTTACCCCACGCGCAGCAAGTTTCATAAACAAATACGGGGCATATCGGAAGAAGGCGAACATCGAAATGCTGTAAAACTAAAATCAAAAATTCTAAACCCACATAATCCACGCGCAGCAAGTTTCATAATCAAATACGGGGCACATCGGAGGAAGGCAGCGAAAGCGAGAAAAAATATTAAAACCCAAAGCGACCATAACCAACCTACCTCACGTGCAGCGAGTTCGGTAATAAAATACGGGGCATATCGGAAGAAGGCGAACATCGACAAGCTGTAAATCTAAAACCAATGATTCTAAACCCACATAACCCACGCTCCGCGAGTTCAATAATAAAATAAGTGGCACATTAAAGGAAGGCGAGCAAAGCGAGAATAAATCTAAAACCAAAATGCGCAAAGCCATTATGCTTTCCAAATTATTAATTTATTTAAACTACACCTCGGCACATCAGAGGAAGGCGAGCGATAGCGAGAAAAAATATTAAAACCAAAGCTTCGAAACCCACTTACACTACGCGCAGCGAGTTTAATAATAAAATACGTGGCACATTAAAGGATGGCGAGCAAGAGCGAGACAAAAATCTAAATCTAAACTAACTTTCAAACTTACTTACCCCACGCGCAGCAAGTTTCATAATAAAATACGAGGCCCATCAGAAGAAGGCGAGAGAAAGCGATAAAAAATATTAAAACCCAAAGCGACCATAACCAACCTACCACACGTGCAGCGAGTTCGGTAATAAAATACGTGTCACATTGAAGGAAGGCGAGCAGAGCGAGAATAAATCTAAAGCCAAAATGCGCAAACCCATTAACACTATGCTTTCCAAATTATTAATTTATTTAAACTACAGTTAGGCACATTGAAGGAAGGCGAGCAAGAGCGAGACAAATATCTAAAACTAAAGCTTTCAAACTTACTAACCCCACGCGCAGCAAGTTTCATAATAAAATACGAGGCCCATCAGAGGAAGGCGAGCGATAGCGAGAAAAAATATTAAAACCAAAGCTTCCAAACCCACCTACACCACGCGCAGCGAGTTTAATAATAAAATACGTGGCACATTAAAGGATGGCGAGCAGGAGCGAGACAAAAATCTAAATCTAAACTAACTTTCAAACTTACTTACCCCACGCGCAGCAAGTTTCATAATCAAATACGAGGCACATCAGAGGAAGGCGAGCAAGAGCGAGAAACAACATTAAAACCCAAAGTGACCATAACCAACCTACCACGCGTGCAGCGAGTTCGGTAATAAAATTCGGGGCATATCGGAGGAATGCGAACATCGACAAGCTGTAAATCTAAAACCAAAGATTCTAAACCCACATAACCCACGCTCCGCGAGTTCAATAATAAAATAAGTGGCACATTAAAGGAAGGCGAGCTAAGCGAGAATAAATCTAAAACGAAAATGCGCAAACCCATTAACGCTATGCTTTCCAAATTATTAATTTATTTAAACTACACCTCGGCACATCAGAGGAAGGCGAGCGATAGCGAGAAAAATATCTAAAACCAAAGCTTCCAAACCCACTTACCCCACGCGCAGCAAGTTTCATAAACAAATACGGGGCATATCGGAAGAAGGCGAACATCGAAATGCTGTAAAACTAAAATCAAAGATTCTAAACCCACATACCCCACGCGCAGCGAGTTCAATAATAAAATAAGTGGCACATTAAAGGAAGGCGAGCTAAGCGAGAATAAATCTAAAACGAAAATGCGCAAACCCATTAACTCTATGCTTTCCAAATTATTAATTTATTTAAACTACACCTCGGCACATCGAAGGAAGGCCAGTAAGAGCGAGACAAACATCTAAAACCAAAGCTTCCATCCCACTTACCCCACGCGCAGCAAGTTTCATAAACAAATACGGGGCATATCGGAAGAAGGCGAACATCGAAATGCTGTAAAACTAAAATCAAAGATTCTAAACCCACATAATCCACGCGCTGCAAGTTTCATAATCAAATACGGGGCACATCGGAGGAAGGCGAGCGAAAGCGAGAAAAAATATTAAAACCCAAAGCGACCATAACCAACCTACCTCACGTGCAGCGAGTTCGGTAATAAAATACGGGGCATATCGGAAGAAGGCGAACATCGACAAGCTGTAAATCTAAAAGCAATGATTCTAAACCCACATAACCCACGCTCCGCGAGTTCAATAATAAAATAAGTGGCACATTAAAGGAAGGCGAGCAAAGCGAGAATAAATCTAAAACCAAAATGCGCAAAGCCATTATGCTTTCCAAATTATTAATTTATTTAAATTACACCTCGGCACATCAGAGGAAGGCGAGCGATAGCGAGAAAAAGTATTAAAACCAAAGCTTCGAAACCCACTTACACTACGCGCAGCGAGTTTAATAATAAAATACGTGGCACATTAAAGGATGGCGAGCAAGAGCGAGACAAAAATCTAAATCTAAACTAACTTTCAAACTTACTTACCCCACGCGCAGCAAGTTTCATAATCAAATACGAGGCACATCAGAGGAAGGCGAGCAAGAGCGAGAAAAAAATCTAAAACCAAAGCTTCCATCCCACTTACCCCACGCGCAGCAAGTTTCATAAACAAATACGGGGCATATCGGAAGAAGGCGAACATCGAAATGCTGTAAAACTAAAATCAAAGATTCTAAACCCACATAATCCACGCGCTGCAAGTTTCATAATCAAATACGGGGCACATCGGAGGAAGGCGAGCGAAAGCGAGAAAAAATATTAAAACCCAAAGCGACCATAACCAACCTACCTCACGTGCAGCGAGTTCGGTAATAAAATACGGGGCATATCGGAAGAAGGCGAACATCGACAAGCTGTAAATCTAAAAGCAATGATTCTAAACCCACATAACCCACGCTCCGCGAGTTCAATAATAAAATAAGTGGCACATTAAAGGAAGGCGAGCAAAGCGAGAATAAATCTAAAACCAAAATGCGCAAAGCCATTATGCTTTCCAAATTATTAATTTATTTAAATTACACCTCGGCACATCAGAGGAAGGCGAGCGATAGCGAGAAAAAATATTAAAACCAAAGCTTCGAAACCCACTTACACTACGCGCAGCGAGTTTAATAATAAAATACGTGGCACATTAAAGGATGGCGAGCAAGAGCGAGACAAAAATCTAAATCTAAACTAACTTTCAAACTTACTTACCCCACGCGCAGCAAGTTTCATAATCAAATACGAGGCACATCAGAGGAAGGCGAGCAAGAGCGAGAAAAAAATCTAAAACCAAAGTTTCCAAGCCCACTTACCCCACGCGTAGCAAGTTTCATAATCAAATACGAGGCATATCGGAAGAATGCGAGCAAGAGCGAGAAACAACATTAAAACCCAAAGTGACCATAACCAACCTACCACGCGTGCAGCGAGTTCGGTAATAAAATTCGGGGTACATTAACGGAAGGCGAGCAAAGCGAGAATAAATCTAAAACAAAAATGCGCAAACCCATTAACTCTATGCTTTCCAAATTATTAATTTATTTAAACTACACCTCGGCACATCGAAGGAAGGCGAGCAAGAGCGAGACAAATATCTAAAACCAAAGCTTCCAAACCCACTTACCCCATGCGGAGCAAGTTTAATAATAAAATACGTGGCACATTAAACGATGGCGAGCAAGAGCTAGAAAAAAATCTAAAACCAAAGTTTCCAAGCCCACTTACCCCACGCGTAGCAAGTTTCATAATCAAATACGAGGCATATCGGAAGAATGCGAGCAAGAGCGAGAAACAACATTAAAACCCAAAGTGACCATAACCAACCTACCACGCGTGCAACGAGTTCGGTAATAAAATTCGGGGCATATCGGAGGAATGCGAACATCGACAAGCTGTAAATCTAAAACCAAAGATTCTAAACCCACATAACCCACGCTCCGCGAGTTCAATAATAAAATAAGTGGCACATTAAAGGAAGGCGAGCAAAGCGAGAATAAATCTAAAACAAAAATGCGCAAACCCATTAACTCTATGCTTTCCAAATTATTAATTTATTTAAACTACACCTCGGCACATCGAAGGAAGGCGAGCAAGAGCGAGACAAATATCTAAAACCAAAGCTTCCAAACCCACTTACCCCATGCGGAGCAAGTTTAATAATAAAATACGTGGCACATTAAACGATGGCGAGCAAGAGCGAGACAAACATCTAAAACCAAAGCTTCCAAACCCACTTACCCCATGCGGAGCAAGTTTCATAAACAAATACGGGGCATATCGGAAGAAGGCGAACATCGAAATGCTGTAAAACTAAAATCAAAGATTCTAAACCCACATAATCCACGCGCAGCAAGTTTCATAATCAAATACGGGGCACATCGGAGGAAGGCGAGCGAAAGCGAGAAAAAATATTAAAACCCAAAGCGACCATAACCAACCTACCTCACGTGCAGCGAGTTCGGTAATAAAATACGGGGCATATCGGAAGAAGGCGAACACCGACAAGCTGTAAATCTAAAACCAAAGATTCTAAACCCACATAATCCACGCGCAGCGAGTTCAATAACAAAATTCCTGGCACATTAAAGGAAGGCGAGCAGAGCGAGAATAAATCTAAAACCAAAATGCGCAAAGCCATTATGCTTTCCAAATTATTAATTTATTTAAACTACACCTCGGCACATCAGAGGAAGGCGAGCGATAGCGAGAAAAAATATGAAAACCAAAGCTTCGAAACCCACTTACACCACGCGCAGCGAGTTTAATAATAAAATACGTGGCACATTAAAGGATGGCGAGCAAGAGCGAGACAAAAATCTAAATCTAAACTAACTTTCAAACTTACTTACCCCACGCGCAGCAAGTTTCATAATCAAATACGAGGCACATCAGAGGAAGGCGAGCAAGAGCGAGAAAAAAATCTAAAACCAAAGTTTCCAAGCCCACTTACCCCACGCGTAGCAAGTTTCATAATCAAATACGAGGCATATCGGAAGAATGCGAGCAAGAGCGAGAAACAACATTAAAACCCAAAGTGACCATAACCAACCTACCACGCGTGCAACGAGTTCGGTAATAATATTCGGGGCATATCGGAGGAATGCGAACATCGACAAGCTGTAAATCTAAAACCAAAGATTCTAAACCCACATAACCCACGCTCCGCGAGTTCAATAATAAAATAAGTGGCACATTAACGGAAGGCGAGCAAAGCGAGAATAAATCTAATACAAAAATGCGCAAACCCATTAACTCTATGCTTTCCAAATTATTAATTTATTTAAACTACACCTCGGCACATCGAAGGAAGGCGAGCAAGAGCGAGACAAATATCTAAAACCCCATGCGCAGCAAGTTTCATAAACAAATACGGGGCATATCGGAAGAAGGCGAACATCGAAATGCTGTAAAACTAAAATCAAAGATTCTAAACCCACATACCCCACGCGCAGCGAGTTCAATAATAAAATAAGTGGCACATTAAAGGAAGGCGAGCAAAGCGAGAATAAATCTAAAACCAAAGCTTCCAAACCCACTTACCCCACGCGCAGGAAGTCTCAGAATAAAATACGAGGCACATCAGAGAAAGGCGAGCAAGAGCGAGACAAAAATCTAAAACTAAACTAACTTTCAAACTTACTTACCCCACGCGCAGCAAGTTTCATAATAAAATACGAGGCCCATCAGAGGAAGGCGAGCGATAGCGAGAAAAAATATTAAAACCAAAGCTTCCAAACCCACTTACACCACGCGCAGGAAGTTCAATAATAAAATACGTGTCACATTGAAGGAAGGCGAGCAGAGCGAGAATAAATCTAAAGCCAAAATGCGCAAACCCATTAACACTATGCTTTCCAAATTATTAATTTTTTTAAACTACACCTCGGCACATCAGAGGAAGGTGAGCAAGAGCGAGACAAATATCTAAAACTAAAGCTTCTAAACCCACTTACCCCACGCGCAGGAAGTTTCAGAATAAAATACGAGGCACATCAGAAGAAGGCGAGAGAAAGCGATAAAAAATATTAAAACCCAAAGCGACCATAACCAACCTACCACACGTGCAGCGAGTTCGGTAATAAAATACGTGTCACATTGAAGGAAGGCGAGCAGAGCGAGAATAAATCTAAAGCCAAAATGCGCAAACCCATTAACACTATGCTTTCCAAATTATTAATTTATTTAAACTACACCTTGGCACATCGAAGGAAGGCGAGCAAGATCGAGTCAAATATCTAAAACTAAAGCTTTCAAACTTACTTACCCCACGCGCAGCAAGTTTCATAATCAAATACGGGGCAAATCGGAGGAAGGCGAGCCAGAGCGAGAAAAAAATCTAAAACCAAAGCTTCCAAACCCACTTACCCCCGCGCAGGAAGTCTCAGAATAAAATACGAGGCACATCAGAGGAAGGCGAGCAAGAGCGAGACAAATATCGAAAACCAAAGCTTCCAAACCCACTTACCCCACGCGTAGGAAGTTTCAGAATAAAATACGAGGCACATCGGAGGAATGCTAAATAAACTACATAACCAACCTACCACCTGTGCAGCGAGTTCGGTAATAAAATTCGGGGCATATCGGATGAATGCGAACATCGACAAGCTGTAAATCTAAAACCAAAGATTCTAAACCCACATAATCCACGCGCAGCAAGTTTCATAATCAAATACGAGGCACATTAAAGGAAGGCGAGCAAAGCGAGAATAAATCTAAAACCAAAATGCGCAAACCCATTAACTCTATGCTTTCCAAATTATTAATTTATTTAAACTACACCTTGGCACATCGAAGGAAGGCGAGCGATAGCGAGAAAAATATCTAAAACCAAAGCTTCCAAACCCACTTACCCCACGCGCAGCAAGTTTCATAAACAAATACGGGGCATATCGGAAGAAGGCGAACATCGAAATGCTGTAAAACTAAAATCAAAGATTCTAAATCCACATACCCCACGCGCAGCGAGTTCAATAATAAAATAAGTGGCACATTAAAGGAAGGCGAGCAAAGCGAGAATAAATCTAAAACGAAAATGCGCAAACCCATTAACTCTATGCTTTCCAAATTATTAATTTATTTAAACTACACCTCGGCACATCAGAGGAAGGCGAGCGATAGCGAGAAAAATATCTAAAACCAAAGCTTCCAAACCCACTTACCCCACGCGCAGCAAGTTTCATAAACAAATATGGGGCATATCGGAAGAAGGCGAACATCGAAATGCTGTAAAACTAAAATCAAAGATTCTAAACCCACATAATCCACGCGCAGCAAGTTTCATAATCAAATACGGGGCACATCGGAGGAAGGCGAGCGAAAGCGAGAAAAAATATTAAAACCCAAAGCGACCATAACCAACCTACCTCACGTGCAGCGAGTTCGGTAATAAAATACGGGGCATATCGGAAGAAGGCGAACATCGACAAGCTGTAAATCTAAAACCAATGATTCTAAACCCACATAACCCACGCTCCGCGAGTTCAATAATAAAATAAGTGGCACATTGAAGGAAGGCGAGCAGAGCGAGAATAAATCTAAAGCCAAAATGCGCAAAGCCATTATGCTTTCCAAATTATTAATTTATTTAAACTACACCTCGGCACATCAGAGGAAGGCGAGCGATAGCGAGAAAAAATATTAAAACCAAAGCTTCGAAACCCACTTACACTACGCGCAGCGAGTTTAATAATAAAATACGTGGCAAATCGGAGGAAGGCGAGCCAGAGCGAGAAAAAAATCTAAAACCAAAGCTTCCAAACCCACTTACCCCCGCGCAGGAAGTCTCAGAATAAAATACGAGGCACATCAGAGGAAGGCGAGCAAGAGCGAGACAAATATCGAAAACCAAAGCTTCCAAACCCACTTACCCCACGCGTAGGAAGTTTCAGAATAAAATACGAGGCACATCGGAGGAATGCTAAATAAACTACATAACCAACCTACCACCTGTGCAGCGAGTTCGGTAATAAAATTCGGGGCATATCGGATGAATGCGAACATCGACAAGCTGTAAATCTAAAACCAAAGATTCTAAACCCACATAATCCACGCGCAGCAAGTTTCATAATCAAATACGAGGCACATTAAAGGAAGGCGAGCAAAGCGAGAATAAATCTAAAACCAAAATGCGCAAACCCATTAACTCTATGCTTTCCAAATTATTAATTTATTTAAACTACACCTCGGCACATCAGAGGAAGGCGAGCGATAGCGAGAAAAAATATTAAAACCAAAGCTTCGAAACCCACTTACACTACGCGCAGCGAGTTTAATAATAAAATACGTGGCACATTAAAGGATGGCGAGCAAGAGCGAGACAAAAATCTAAATCTAAACTAACTTTCAAACTTACTTACCCCACGCGCAGCAAGTTTCATAATAAAATACGAGGCCCATCAGAAGAAGGCGAGAGAAAGCGATAAAAAATATTAAAACCCAAAGCGACCATAACCAACCTACCACACGTGCAGCGAGTTCGGTAATAAAATACGTGTCACATTGAAGGAAGGCGAGCAGAGCGAGAATAAATCTAAAGCCAAAATGCGCAAACCCATTAACACTATGCTTTCCAAATTATTAATTTATTTCAACTACAGTTAGGCACATTGAATGAAGGCGAGCAAGAGCGAGACAAATATCTAAAACTAAAGCTTTCAAACTTACTTACCCCACGCGCAGCAAGTTTCATAATAAAATACGAGGCCCATCAGAGGAAGGCGAGCGATAGCGAGAAAAAATATTAAAACCAAAGCTTCCAAACCCACTTACACCACGCGCAGCGAGTTTAATAATAAAATACGTGGCACATTAAAGGATGGCGAGCAAGAGCGAGACAAAAATCTAAATCTAAACTAACTTTCAAACTTACTTACCCCACGCGCAGCAAGTTTCATAATCAAATACGAGGCACATCAGAGGAAGGCGAGCAAGAGCGAGAAACAACATTAAAACCCAAAGTGACCATAACGAACCTACCACGCGTGCAGCGAGTTCGGTAATAAAATTCGGGGCATATCGGAGGAATGCGAACATCGACAAGCTGTAAATCTAAAACCAAAGATTCTAAACCCACATAACCCACGCTCCGCGAGTTCAATAATAAAATAAGTGGCACATTAAAGGAAGGCGAGCTAAACGAGAATAAATCTAAAACGAAAATGCGCAAACCCATTAACGCTATGCTTTCCAAATTATTAATTTATTTAAACTACACCTCGGCACATCAGAGGAAGGCGAGCGATAGCGAGAAAAATATCTAAAACCAAAGCTTCCAAACCCACTTACCCCACGCGCAGCAAGTTTCATAAACAAATACGGGGCATATCGGAAGAAGGCGAACATCGAAATGCTGTAAAACTAAAATCAAAGATTCTAAACCCACATACCCCACGCGCAGCGAGTTCAATAATAAAATAAGTGGCACATTAAAGGAAGGCGAGCAAAGCGAGAATAAATCTAAAACAAAAATGCGCAAACCCATTAACTCTATGCTTTCCAAATTATTAATTTATTTAAACTACACCGCGGCACATCGAAGGAAGGCCAGTAAGAGCGAGACAAACATCTAAAACCAAAGCTTCCAACCCACTTACCCCACGCGCAGCAAGTTTCATAAACAAATACGGGGCATATCGGAAGAAGGCGAACATCGAAATGCTGTAAAACTAAAATCAAAGATTCTAAACCCACATACCCCACGCTCCGCGAGTTCAATAATAAAATAAGTGGCACATTAAAGGAAGGCGAGCAAAGCGAGAATAAATCTAAAACAAAAATGCGCAAACCCATTAACTCTATGCTTTCCAAATTATTAATTTATTTAAACTACACCTCGGCACATCGAAGGAAGGCCAGTAAGAGCGAGACAAACATCTAAAACCAAAGCTTCCAACCCACTTACCCCACGCGCAGCAAGTTTCATAAACAAATACGGGGCATATCGGAAGAAGGCGAACATCGAAATGCTGTAAAACTAAAATCAAAGATTCTAAACCCACATAATCCACGCACAGCAAGTTTCATAATCAAATACGGGGCACATCGGAGGAAGGCGACCCAGAGCGAGAAATAAATCTAAAACCAAAGCTTCCAAACCCACTTACCCCACGCGCAGGAAGTCTCAGAATAAAATACGAGGCACATCAGAGGAAGGCGAGCAAGAGCGAGACAAAAATCTAAAACTAAACTAACTTTCAAACTTACTTACCCCACGCGCAGCAAGTTTCATAATAAAATACGAGGCCCATCAGAGGAAGGCGAGCGATAGCGAGAAAAAATATTAAAACCAAAGCTTCCAAACCCACTTACACCACGCGCAGGAAGTTCAATAATAAAATACGTGTCACATTGAAGGAAGGCGAGCAGAGCGAGAATAAATCTAAAGCCAAAATGCGCAAACCCATTAACACTATGCTTTCCAAATTATTAATTTTTTTAAACTACACCTCGGCACATCAGAGGAAGGTGAGCAAGAGCGAGACAAATATCTAAAACTAAAGCTTCTAAACCCACTTACCCCACGCGCAGGAAGTTTCAGAATAAAATACGAGGCACATCAGAAGAAGGCGAGAGAAAGCGATAAAAAATATTAAAACCCAAAGCGACCATAACCAACCTACCACACGTGCAGCGAGTTCGGTAATAAAATACGTGTCACATTGAAGGAAGGCGAGCAGAGCGAGAATAAATCTAAAGCCAAAATGCGCAAACCCATTAACACTATGCTTTCCAAATTATTAATTTATTTAAACTACACCTTGGCACATCGAAGGAAGGCGAGCAAGATCGAGTCAAATATCTAAAACTAAAGCTTTCAAACTTACTTACCCCACGCGCAGCAAGTTTCATAATCAAATACGGGGCAAATCGGAGGAAGGCGAGCCAGAGCGAGAAAAAAATCTAAAACCAAAGCTTCCAAACCCACTTACCCCCGCGCAGGAAGTCTCAGAATAAAATACGAGGCACATCAGAGGAAGGCGAGCAAGAGCGAGACAAATATCGAAAACCAAAGCTTCCAAACCCACTTACCCCACGCGTAGGAAGTTTCAGAATAAAATACGAGGCACATCGGAGGAATGCTAAATAAACTACATAACCAACCTACCACCTGTGCAGCGAGTTCGGTAATAAAATTCGGGGCATATCGGATGAATGCGAACATCGACAAGCTGTAAATCTAAAACCAAAGATTCTAAACCCACATAATCCACGCGCAGCAAGTTTCATAATCAAATACGAGGCACATTAAAGGAAGGCGAGCAAAGCGAGAATAAATCTAAAACCAAAATGCGCAAACCCATTAACTCTATGCTTTCCAAATTATTAATTTATTTAAACTACACCTTGGCACATCGAAGGAAGGCGAGCAAGAGCGAGACAAATATCTAAAACTAAAGCTTTCAAACTTACTTACCCCACGCGCAGCATGTTTCATAATCAAATACGGGGCACATCGGAGGAAGGCGTCCAGAGCGAGAAATAAATCTAAAACCAAAGCTTCCAATACCACTTACCCCACGCGCAGGAAGTTTCAGAATAAAATACGAGGCGTAACGGAGGAATGCGAGCAAGAGCGAGAAACAACATTAAAACCCAAAGTGACCAAATCCAACCTACCACCCGTGCAGCGAGTTCGGTAATAAAATTCGGGGCATATCGGAGGTATGCGAACATCGACAAGCTGTAAATCTAAAACCAAAGATTCTAAACCCACATAATCCACGCGCAGCAAGTTTCATAATCAAATACGAGGCACATTAAAGAAAGGCGAGCAGAGCGAGAATAAATCTAAATCCAAAATGCGCAAACCCATTAACACTATGCTCACAAATTATTAATTTATTTAAACTACACCTCGGCACATCGAAGGAAGGCGAGCAAGAGCGAGACAAATATCTAAAACTAAAGCTTTCAAACTTACTTACCCCACGCGCAGCAACTTTCATAATCAAATACGGGGCAAATCGGAGGAAGGCGAGCTAGAGCGAGAAAAAAATCTAAAACCTAAGCTTCCAAACCCACTTACCACACGCGCAGGAAGTCTCAGAATAAAATACTAGGCACATCAGTGGAAGGCGAGCAAGAGCGAGACAAATATCTAAAACTAAAGCTTTCAAACTTACTTACCCCACGAGCAGCAAGTTTCATAATAAAATACGAGGCCCATCAGAAGAAGGCGAGAGAAAGCGATAAAAAATATTAAAATCCAAAGCGACCATAACCAACCTACCACACGTGCAGCGAGTTCGGTAATAAAATACGTGTCACATTGAAGGAAGGCGAGCAGAGCGAGAATAAATCTAAAGCCAAAATGCGCAAACCCATTAACACTATGCTTTCCAAATTATTAATTTATTTAAACTACAGTTAGGCACATTGAAGGAAGGCGAGCAAGAGCGAGACAAATATCTAAAACTAAAGCTTTCAAACTTACTTACCCCACGCGCAGCAAGTTTCATAATAAAATACGAGGCCCATCAGAGGAAGGCGAGCGATAGCGAGAAAAAATATTAAAACCAAAGCTTCCAAACCCACTTACACCACGCGCAGCGAGTTTAATAATAAAATACGTGGCACATTAAAGGATGGCGAGCAAGAGCGAGACAAAAATCTAAATCTAAACTAACTTTCAAACTTACTTACCCCACGCGCAGCAAGTTTCATAATCAAATACGAGGCACATCAGAGGAAGGCGAGCAAGAGCGAGAAACAACATTAAAACCCAAAGTGACCATAACGAACCTACCACGCGTGCAGCGAGTTCGGTAATAAAATTCGGGGCATATCGGAGGAATGCGAACATCGACAAGCTGTAAATCTAAAACCAAAGATTCTAAACCCACATAACCCACGCTCCGCGAGTTCAATAATAAAATAAGTGGCACATTAAAGGAAGGCGAGCTAAGCGAGAATAAATCTAAAACGAAAATGCGCAAACCCATTAACGCTATGCTTTCCAAATTATTAATTTATTTAAACTACACCTCGGCACATCAGAGGAAGGCGAGCGATAGCGAGAAAAATATCTAAAACCAAAGCTTCCAAACCCACTTACCCCACGCGCAGCAAGTTTCATAAACAAATACGGGGCATATCGGAAGAAGGCGAACATCGAAATGCTGTAAAACTAAAATCAAAGATTCTAAACCCACATACCCCACGCGCAGCGAGTTCAATAATAAAATAAGTGGCACATTAAAGGAAGGCGAGCAAAGCGAGAATAAATCTAAAACAAAAATGCGCAAACCCATTAACTCTATGCTTTCCAAATTATTAATTTATTTAAACTACACCGCGGCACATCGAAGGAAGGCCAGTAAGAGCGAGACAAACATCTAAAACCAAAGCTTCCAACCCACTTACCCCACGCGCAGCAAGTTTCATAAACAAATACGGGGCATATCGGAAGAAGGCGAACATCGAAATGCTGTAAAACTAAAATCAAAGATTCTAAACCCACATACCCACGCGCAGCGAGTTCATAATAAAATAAGTGGCACATTAAAGGAAGGCGAGCAAAGCGAGAATAAATCTAAAACAAAAATGCGCAAACCCATTAACTCTATGCTTTCCAAATTATTAATTTATTTAAACTACACCTCGGCACATCGAAGGAAGGCCAGTAAGAGCGAGACAAACATCTAAAACCAAAGCTTCCAACCCACTTACCCCACGCGCAGCAAGTTTCATAACAAATACGGGGCATATCGGAAGAAGGCGAACATCGAAATGCTGTAAAACTAAAATCAAAGATTCTAAACCCACATAATCCACGCGCAGCAAGTTTCATAATCAAATACGGGGCACATCGGAGGAAGGCGACCCAGAGCGAGAAATAAATCTAAAACCAAAGCTTCCAAACCCACTTACCCCACGCGCAGGAAGTCTCAGAATAAAATACGAGGCACATCAGAGGAAGGCGAGCAAGAGCGAGACAAAAATCTAAAACTAAACTAACTTTCAAACTTACTTACCCCACGCGCAGCAAGTTTCATAATAAAATACGAGGCCCATCAGAGGAAGGCGAGCGATAGCGAGAAAAAATATTAAAACCAAAGCTTCCAAACCCACTTACACCACGCGCAGGAAGTTCAATAATAAAATACGTGTCACATTGAAGGAAGGCGAGCAGAGCGAGAATAAATCTAAAGCCAAAATGCGCAAACCCATTAACACTATGCTTTCCAAATTATTAATTTTTTTAAACTACACCTCGGCACATCAGAGGAAGGTGAGCAAGAGCGAGACAAATATCTAAAACTAAAGCTTCTAAACCCACTTACCCCACGCGCAGGAAGTTTCAGAATAAAATACGAGGCACATCAGAAGAAGGCGAGAGAAAGCGATAAAAAATATTAAAACCCAAAGCGACCATAACCAACCTACCACACGTGCAGCGAGTTCGGTAATAAAATACGTGTCACATTGAAGGAAGGCGAGCAGAGCGAGAATAAATCTAAAGCCAAAATGCGCAAACCCATTAACACTATGCTTTCCAAATTATTAATTTATTTAAACTACACCTTGGCACATCGAAGGAAGGCGAGCAAGATCGAGTCAAATATCTAAAACTAAAGCTTTCAAACTTACTTACCCCACGCGCAGCAAGTTTCATAATCAAATACGGGGCAAATCGGAGGAAGGCGAGCCAGAGCGAGAAAAAAATCTAAAACCAAAGCTTCCAAACCCACTTACCCCCGCGCAGGAAGTCTCAGAATAAAATACGAGGCACATCAGAGGAAGGCGAGCAAGAGCGAGACAAATATCGAAAACCAAAGCTTCCAAACCCACTTACCCCACGCGTAGGAAGTTTCAGAATAAAATACGAGGCACATCGGAGGAATGCTAAATAAACTACATAACCAACCTACCACCTGTGCAGCGAGTTCGGTAATAAAATTCGGGGCATATCGGATGAATGCGAACATCGACAAGCTGTAAATCTAAAACCAAAGATTCTAAACCCACATAATCCACGCGCAGCAAGTTTCATAATCAAATACGAGGCACATTAAAGGAAGGCGAGCAAAGCGAGAATAAATCTAAAACCAAAATGCGCAAACCCATTAACTCTATGCTTTCCAAATTATTAATTTATTTAAACTACACCTTGGCACATCGAAGGAAGGCGAGCAAGAGCGAGACAAATATCTAAAACTAAAGCTTTCAAACTTACTTACCCCACGCGCAGCATGTTTCATAATCAAATACGGGGCACATCGGAGGAAGGCGTCCAGAGCGAGAAATAAATCTAAAACCAAAGCTTCCAATCCCACTTACCCCACGCGCAGGAAGTTTCAGAATAAAATACGAGGCGTAACGGAGGAATGCGAGCAAGAGCGAGAAACAACATTAAAAACCCAAAGTGACCAAATCCAACCCTACCACCCGTGCAGCGAGTTCGGTAATAAAATTCGGGGCATATCGGAGGTATGCGAACATCGACAAGCTGTAAATCTAAAACCAAAGATTCTAAACCCACATAATCCACGCGCAGCAAGTTTCATAATCAAATACGGGCACATTAAAGAAAGGCGAGCAGAGCGAGAATAAATCTAAATCCAAAATGCGCAAACCCATTAACACTATGCTCACAAATTATTAATTTATTTAAACTACACCTCGGCACATCGAAGGAAGGCGAGCAAGAGCGAGACAAATATCTAAAACTAAAGCTTCAAACTTACTTACCCACGCGCAGCAACTTCATAATCAAATACGGGCAATCGAGGGGCGAGCTAGAGCGAGAAAAAAATCTAAAACCTAAGCTTCCAAACCCACTTACCACACGCGCAGGAAGTCTCAGAATAAAATACTAGGCACATCAGGAAGGCGAGCAAGAGCGAGACAAATATCTAAAACTAAAGCTTTCAAACTTACTTACCCCACGAGCAGCAAGTTTCATAATAAAATACGAGGCCCATCAGAAGAAGGCGAGAGAAAGCGATAAAAAATATTAAAATCCAAAGCGACCATAACCAACCTACCACACGTGCAGCGAGTTCGGTAATAAAATACGTGTCACATTGAAGGAAGGCGAGCAGAGCGAGAATAAATCTAAAGCCAAAATGCGCAAACCCATTAACACTATGCTTTCCAAATTATTAATTTATTTAAACTACAGTTAGGCACATTGAAGGAAGGCGAGCAAGAGCGAGACAAATATCTAAAACTAAAGCTTTCAAACTTACTTACCCCACGCGCAGCAAGTTTCATAATAAATACGAGGCCCATCAGAGGAAGGCGAGCGATAGCGAGAAAAAATATTAAAACCAAAGCTTCCAAACCCACTTACACCACGCGCAGCGAGTTTAATAATAAAATACGTGGCACATTAAAGGATGGCGAGCAAGAGCGAGACAAAAATCTAAATCTAAACTAACTTTCAAACTTACTTACCCCACGCGCAGCAAGTTTCATAATCAAATACGAGGCACATCAGAGGAAGGCAGCAAGAGCGAGAAACAACATTAAAACCCAAAGTGACCATAACCAACCTACCACGCGTGCAGCGAGTTCGGTAATAAAATTCGGGGCATATCGGAGGAATGCGAACATCGACAAGCTGTAAATCTAAAACCAAAGATTCTAAACCCACATAACCCACGCTCCGCGAGTTCAATAATAAAATAAGTGGCACATTAAAGGAAGGCGAGCTAAGCGAGAATAAATCTAAAACGAAAATGCGCAAACCCATTAACGCTATGCTTTCCAAATTATTAATTTATTTAAACTACACCTCGGCACATAGAGGAAGGCGAGCGATAGCGAGAAAAATATCTAAAACCAAAGCTTCCAAACCCACTTACCCCACGCGCAGCAAGTTTCATAAACAAATACGGGGCATATCGGAAGAAGGCGAACATCGAAATGCTGTAAAACTAAAATCAAAGATTCTAAACCCACATACCCCACGCGCAGCGAGTTCAATAATAAAATAAGTGGCACATTAAAGGAAGGCGAGCAAAGCGAGAATAAATCTAAAACAAAAATGCGCAAACCCATTAACTCTATGCTTTCCAAATTATTAATTTATTTAAACTACACCGCGGCACATCGAAGGAAGGCCAGTAAGAGCGAGACAAACATCTAAAACCAAAGCTTCCAACCCACTTACCCCACGCGCAGCAAGTTTCATAAACAAATACGGGGCATATCGGAAGAAGGCGAACATCGAAATGCTGTAAAACTAAAATCAAAGATTCTAAACCCACATACCCCACGCTCCGCGAGTTCAATAATAAAATAAGTGGCACATTAAAGGAAGGCGAGCAAAGCGAGAATAAATCTAAAACAAAAATGCGCAAACCCATTAACTCTATGCTTTCCAAATTATTAATTTATTTAAACTACACCTCGGCACATCGAAGGAAGGCCAGTAAGAGCGAGACAAACATCTAAAACCAAAGCTTCCAACCCACTTACCCCACGCGCAGCAAGTTTCATAAACAAATACGGGGCATATCGGAAGAAGGCGAACATCGAAATGCTGTAAAACTAAAATCAAAGATTCTAAACCCACATAATCCACGCGCAGCAAGTTTCATAATCAAATACGGGGCACATCGGAGGAAGGCGACCCAGAGCGAGAAATAAATCTAAAACCAAAGCTTCCAAACCCACTTACCCCACGCGCAGGAAGTCTCAGAATAAAATACGAGGCACATCAGAGAAAGGCGAGCAAGAGCGAGACAAAAATCTAAAACTAAACTAACTTTCAAACTTACTTACCCCACGCGCAGCAAGTTTCATAATAAAATACGAGGCCCATCAGAGGAAGGCGAGCGATAGCGAGAAAAAATATTAAAACCAAAGCTTCCAAACCCACTTACACCACGCGCAGGAAGTTCAATAATAAAATACGTGTCACATTGAAGGAAGGCGAGCAGAGCGAGAATAAATCTAAAGCCAAAATGCGCAAACCCATTAACACTATGCTTTCCAAATTATTAATTTTTTTAAACTACACCTCGGCACATCAGAGGAAGGTGAGCAAGAGCGAGACAAATATCTAAAACTAAAGCTTCTAAACCCACTTACCCCACGCGCAGGAAGTTTCAGAATAAAATACGAGGCACATCAGAAGAAGGCGAGAGAAAGCGATAAAAAATATTAAAACCCAAAGCGACCATAACCAACCTACCACACGTGCAGCGAGTTCGGTAATAAAATACGTGTCACATTGAAGGAAGGCGAGCAGAGCGAGAATAAATCTAAAGCCAAAATGCGCAAACCCATTAACACTATGCTTTCCAAATTATTAATTTATTTAAACTACACCTTGGCACATCGAAGGAAGGCGAGCAAGATCGAGTCAAATATCTAAAACTAAAGCTTTCAAACTTACTTACCCCACGCGCAGCAAGTTTCATAATCAAATACGGGGCAAATCGGAGGAAGGCGAGCCAGAGCGAGAAAAAAATCTAAAACCAAAGCTTCCAAACCCACTTACCCCCGCGCAGGAAGTCTCAGAATAAAATACGAGGCACATCAGAGGAAGGCGAGCAAGAGCGAGACAAATATCGAAAACCAAAGCTTCCAAACCCACTTACCCCACGCGTAGGAAGTTTCAGAATAAAATACGAGGCACATCGGAGGAATGCTAAATAAACTACATAACCAACCTACCACCTGTGCAGCGAGTTCGGTAATAAAATTCGGGGCATATCGGATGAATGCGAACATCGACAAGCTGTAAATCTAAAACCAAAGATTCTAAACCCACATAATCCACGCGCAGCAAGTTTCATAATCAAATACGAGGCACATTAAAGGAAGGCGAGCAAAGCGAGAATAAATCTAAAACCAAAATGCGCAAACCCATTAACTCTATGCTTTCCAAATTATTAATTTATTTAAACTACACCTTGGCACATCGAAGGAAGGCGAGCGATAGCGAGAAAAATATCTAAAACCAAAGCTTCCAAACCCACTTACCCCACGCGCAGCAAGTTTCATAAACAAATACGGGGCATATCGGAAGAAGGCGAACATCGAAATGCTGTAAAACTAAAATCAAAGATTCTAAATCCACATACCCCACGCGCAGCGAGTTCAATAATAAAATAAGTGCACATTAAAGGAAGGCGAGCAAGCGAGAATAAATCTAAAACGAAAATGCGCAAACCCATTAACTCTATGCTTCCAAATTATTAATTTATTTAAACTACACCTCGGCACATCGAGGAAGGCGAGCATAGCGAGAAAAATATCTAAAACCAAAGCTTCCAAACCCACTTACCCCACGCGCAGCAAGTTTCATAAACAAATATGGGGCATATCGGAAGAAGGCGAACATCGAAATGCTGTAAAACTAAAATCAAAGATTCTAAACCCACATAATCCACGCGCAGCAAGTTTCATAATCAAATACGGGGCACATCGGAGGAAGGCGAGCGAAAGCGAGAAAAAATATTAAAACCCAAAGCGACCATAACCAACCTACCTCACGTGCAGCGAGTTCGGTAATAAAATACGGGGCATATCGGAAGAAGGCGAACATCGACAAGCTGTAAATCTAAAACCAATGATTCTAAACCCACATAACCCACGCTCCGCGAGTTCAATAATAAAATAAGTGGCACATTGAAGGAAGGCGAGCAGAGCGAGAATAAATCTAAAGCCAAAATGCGCAAACCATTAACACTATGCTTTCCAAATTATTAATTTTTTTAAACTACACCTCGGCACATCAGAGGAAGGTGAGCAAGAGCGAGACAAATATCTAAAACTAAAGCTTCTAAACCCACTTACCCCACGCGCAGGAAGTTTCAGAATAAAATACGAGGCACATCAGAAGAAGGCGAGAGAAAGCGATAAAAAATATTAAAACCCAAAGCGACCATAACCAACCTACCACACGTGCAGCGAGTTCGGTAATAAAATACGTGTCACATTGAAGGAAGGCGAGCAGAGCGAGAATAAATCTAAAGCCAAAATGCGCAAACCCATTAACACTATGCTTTCCAAATTATTAATTTATTTAAACTACACCTTGGCACATCGAAGGAAGGCGAGCAAGATCGAGTCAAATATCTAAAACTAAAGCTTTCAAACTTACTTACCCCACGCGCAGCAAGTTTCATAATCAAATACGGGGCAAATCGGAGGAAGGCGAGCCAGAGCGAGAAAAAAATCTAAAACCAAAGCTTCCAAACCCACTTACCCCCGCGCAGGAAGTCTCAGAATAAAATACGAGGCACATCAGAGGAAGGCGAGCAAGAGCGAGACAAATATCGAAAACCAAAGCTTCCAAACCCACTTACCCCACGCGTAGGAAGTTTCAGAATAAAATACGAGGCACATCGGAGGAATGCTAAATAAACTACATAACCAACCTACCACCTGTGCAGCGAGTTCGGTAATAAAATTCGGGGCATATCGGATGAATGCGAACATCGACAAGCTGTAAATCTAAAACCAAAGATTCTAAACCCACATAATCCACGCGCAGCAAGTTTCATAATCAAATACGAGGCACATTAAAGGAAGGCGAGCAAAGCGAGAATAAATCTAAAACCAAAATGCGCAAACCCATTAACTCTATGCTTTCCAAATTATTAATTTATTTAAACTACACCTTGGCACATCGAAGGAAGGCGAGCGATAGCGAGAAAAATATCTAAAACCAAAGCTTCCAAACCCACTTACCCCACGCGCAGCAAGTTTCATAAACAAATACGGGGCATATCGGAAGAAGGCGAACATCGAAATGCTGTAAAACTAAAATCAAAGATTCTAAATCCACATACCCCACGCGCAGCGAGTTCAATAATAAAATAAGTGGCACATTAAAGGACGGCGAGCAAAGCGAGAATAAATCTAAAACGAAAATGCGCAAACCCATTAACTCTATGCTTTCCAAATTATTAATTTATTTAAACTACACCTCGGCACATCAGAGGAAGGCGAGCGATAGCGAGAAAATATCTAAAACCAAAGCTTCCAAACCCACTTACCCCACGCGCAGCAAGTTTCATAAACAAATATGGGGCATATCGGAAGAAGGCGAACATCGAAATGCTGTAAAACTAAAATCAAAGATTCTAAACCCACATAATCCACGCGCAGCAAGTTTCATAATCAAATACGGGGCACATCGGAGGAAGGCGAGCGAAAGCGAGAAAAAATATTAAAACCCAAAGCGACCATAACCAACCTACCTCACGTGCAGCGAGTTCGGTAATAAAATACGGGGCATATCGGAAGAAGGCGAACATCGACAAGCTGTAAATCTAAAACCAATGATTCTAAACCCACATAACCCACGCTCCGCGAGTTCAATAATAAAATAAGTGGCACATTAAAGGAAGGCGAGCAAAGCGAGAATAAATCTAAAACCAAAATGCGCAAAGCCATTATGCTTTCCAAATTATTAATTTATTTAAACTACACCTCGGCACATCAGAGGAAGGCGAGCGATAGCGAGAAAAAATATTAAAACCAAAGCTTCGAAACCCACTACACTACGCGCAGCGAGTTTAATAATAAAATACGTGGCACATTAAAGGATGGCGAGCAAGAGCGAGACAAATATCTAAAACTAAAGCTTCTAAACCCACTTACCCCACGCGCAGGAAGTTTCAGAATAAAATACGAGGCACATCAGAAGAAGGCGAGAGAAAGCGATAAAAAATATTAAAACCCAAAGCGACCATAACCAACCTACCACACGTGCAGCGAGTTCGGTAATAAAATACGTGTCACATTGGAGGAAGGCGAGCAGAGCGAGAATAAATCTAAAGCCAAAATGCGCAAACCCATTAACACTATGCTTTCCAAATTATTAATTTATTTAAACTACACCTTGGCACATCGAAGGAAGGCGAGCAAGATCGAGTCAAATATCTAAAACTAAAGCTTTCAAACTTACTTACCCCACGCGCAGCAAGTTTCATAATCAAATACGGGGCAAATCGGAGGAAGGCGAGCCAGAGCGAGAAAAAAATCTAAAACCAAAGCTTCCAAACCCACTTACCCCCGCGCAGGAAGTCTCAGAATAAAATACGAGGCACATCAGAGGAAGGCGAGCAAGAGCGAGACAAATATCGAAAACCAAAGCTTCCAAACCCACTTACCCCACGCGTAGGAAGTTTCAGAATAAAATACGAGGCACATCGGAGGAATGCTAAATAAACTACATAACCAACCTACCACCTGTGCAGCGAGTTCGGTAATAAAATTCGGGGCATATCGGATGAATGCGAACATCGACAAGCTGTAAATCTAAAACCAAAGATTCTAAACCCACATAATCCACGCGCAGCAAGTTTCATAATCAAATACGAGGCACATTAAAGGAAGGCGAGCAAAGCGAGAATAAATCTAAAACCAAAATGCGCAAACCCATTAACTCTATGCTTTCCAAATTATTAATTTATTTAAACTACACCTTGGCACATCGAAGGAAGGCGAGCAAGAGCGAGACAAATATCTAAAACTAAAGCTTCAAACTTACTTACCCCACGCGCAGCATGTTTCATAATCAAATACGGGGCACATCGGAGGAAGGCGTCCAGAGCGAGAAATAAATCTAAAACCAAAGCTTCCAATCCCACTTACCCCACGCGCAGGAAGTTTCAGAATAAATACGAGGCGTAACGGAGGAATGCGAGCAAGAGCGAGAAACAACATTAAAACCCAAAGTGACCAAATCCAACCTACCACCCGTGCAGCGAGTTCGGTAATAAAATTCGGGCATATCGGAGGTATGCGAACATCGACAAGCTGTAAATCTAAAACCAAAGATTCTAAACCCACATAATCCACGCGCAGCAAGTTCATAATCAAATACGAGGCACATTAAAGAAGGCGAGCAGAGCGAGAATAAATCTAAATCCAAAATGCGCAAACCCATTAACACTATGCTCACAAATTATTAATTTATTTAAACTACACCTCGGCACATCGAAGGAAGGCGAGCAAGAGCGAGACAAATATCTAAAACTAAAGCTTTCAAACTTACTTACCCCACGCGCAGCAACTTTCATAATCAAATACGGGGCAATCGGAGGAAGGCGAGCTAGAGCGAGAAAAAAATCTAAAACCTAAGCTTCCAAACCCACTTACCACACGCGCAGGAAGTCTCAGAATAAAATACTAGGCACATCAGAGGAAGGCGAGCAAGAGCGAGACAAATATCTAAAACTAAAGCTTTCAAACTTACTTACCCCACGAGCAGCAAGTTTCATAATAAAATACGAGGCCCATCAGAAGAAGGCGAGAGAAAGCGATAAAAAATATTAAAATCCAAAGCGACCATAACCAACCTACCACACGTGCAGCGAGTTCGGTAATAAAATACGTGTCACATTGAAGGAAGGCGAGCAGAGCGAGAATAAATCTAAAGCCAAAATGCGCAAACCCATTAACACTATGCTTTCCAAATTATTAATTTATTTAAACTACAGTTAGGCACATTGAAGGAAGGCGAGCAAGAGCGAGACAAATATCTAAAACTAAAGCTTTCAAACTTACTTACCCCACGCGCAGCAAGTTTCATAATAAAATACGAGGCCCATCAGAGGAAGGCGAGCGATAGCGAGAAAAAATATTAAAACCAAAGCTTCCAAACCCACTTACACCACGCGCAGCGAGTTTAATAATAAAATACGTGGCACATTAAAGGATGGCGAGCAAGAGCGAGACAAAAATCTAAATCTAAACTAACTTTCAAACTTACTTACCCCACGCGCAGCAAGTTTCATAATCAAATACGAGGCACATCAGAGGAAGGCTAGCAAGAGCGAGAAACAACATTAAAACCCAAAGTGACCATAACCAACCTACCACGCGTGCAGCGAGTTCGGTAATAAAATTCGGGGCATATCGGAGGAATGCGAACATCGACAAGCTGTAAATCTAAAACCAAAGATTCTAAACCCACATAACCCACGCTCCGCGAGTTCAATAATAAAATAAGTGGCACATTAAAGGAAGGCGAGCAAAGCGAGAATAAATCTAAAACAAAAATGCGCAAACCCATTAACTCTATGCTTTCCAAATTATTAATTTATTTAAACTACACCTCGGCACATCGAAGGAAGGCGAGCAAGAGCGAGACAAATATCTAAAACCAAAGCTTCCAAACCCACTTACCCATGCGGAGCAAGTTTAATAATAAATACGTGGCACATTAAACGATGGCGAGCAAGAGCTAGAAAAAAACTAAAACCAAAGTTCAACCCACTACCCACCGAGAAGTTCATAATAAATACGAGCATATCGGAAGAAGCGAGCAAGACGAGAAAAACATAAAACCAAAGGACCATAACCAACCTACCACCGTGCAACGAGTCGTAAAAAACGGGGCATATCGGAGGAATGCGAACATCGACAAGCTGTAAATCTAAAACCAAAGATTCTAAACCCACATAACCCACGCTCCGCGAGTTCAATAATAAAATAAGTGGCACATTAAAGGAAGGCGAGCAAAGCGAGAATAAATCTAAAACAAAATGCGCAAACCCATTAACTCTATGCTTTCCAAATTATTAATTTATTTAAACTACACCTCGCACATCAAGGAAGCGAGCAAGAGCGAGACAAATATCTAAAACCAAAGCTTCCAAACCACTTACCCATCGGCAGCAAGTTAATAAAATACGTGGCCATTAAAATGCAGCAAGAGCGAGACAAACATCTAAAACCAAAGCTTCCAACCCACTTACCCCATGCGGAGCAAGTTTCATAAACAAATACGGGGCATATCGGAAGAAGGCGAACATCGAAATGCTGTAAAACTAAAATCAAAGATTCTAAACCCACATAATCCACGCGCAGCAAGTTCATAATCAAATACGGGGCACATCGGAGGAAGGCAGCGAAAGCGAGAAAAAAATATTAAAACCCAAAGCGACCAATAACCAACCTACCTCACGTGCAGCGAGTTCGGTAATAAAATACGGGGCATATCGGAAGAAGGCGAACATCGACAAGCTGTAAATCTAAAACCAATGATTCTAAACCCACATAACCCACGCCCGCGAGTTCAATAATAAAAAAGTGGCACATTGAAGGAAGGCGAGCAGAGCGAGAATAAATCTAAAGCCAAAATGCGCAAGCCATTATGCTTTCCAAATTATTAATTTATTTAAACTACACTCGGCACATCAGAGGAAGGCGAGCGATAGCGAGAAAAATATTAAAACCAAAGCTTCGAAACCCACTTACACCTACGCGCAGCGAGTTTAATAATAAAATACGTGGCACAATTAAAGGAGGCGAGCAAGAGCGAGACAAAAATCTAAAACTAAACTACTTCCAAACCTACTTACCCCACGCGCAGCAAGTTTCATAATAAAATACGAGGCACATCAGAGGAAGGCGAGCAAGAGCGAGAAAAAAATCTAAAACCAAAGCTTCCAAACCCACTTACCCCACGCGTAGGAAGTTTCATAATCAAATACGAGGCACATCGAGGAAGAAATAAACCTACATAACCAACCTACCACCGTGCAGCGAGTTCGTAATAAAATCGGGGCATATCGGAGGAATGCGAACATCGACAAGCTGTAAATCTAAAACCAAAGATTCTAAACCCACATAACCCACGCTCGCGAGTTCAATAATAAAATAAGTGCACATTAAAGGAAGGCGAGCAAGCGAGAATAAATCTAAAACAAAATGCGCAAACCCATTAACTCTATGCTTTCCAAATATTAATTTATTTAAACTACACCTGGCACATCGAAGGAAGGCGAGCGATAGCGAGAAAAATATCTAAAACCAAAGCTCCAAACCCACTACCCCACGCGCAGCAAGTTTCATAAACAAATACGGGGCATATCGGAAGAAGGCGAACATCGAAATGCTTGTAAAACTAAAATCAAAGATTCTAAATCCACATACCCCACGCGCAGCGAGTTCAATAATAAATAAGTGGCACATTAAAGGAAGGCGAGCAAAGCGAGAATAAATCTAAAACGAAAATGCGCAAACCCATTAACTCTATGCTTTCCAAATTATTAATTTATTTAAACTACACCTCGGCACATCGAAGGAAGGCCAGCAAGAACGAGACAAACATCTAAAACCAAACTTCCAACCCACTTACCCCATGCGGAGCAAGTCATAAACAAATACGGGGCATATCGGAAGAAGCGGAACATCGAAATGCTGTAAAACTAAAATCAAAGATTCTAAACCCACATAATCCACGCGCAGCAAGTTCATAATCAAAATACGGGGCACATCGGAGGAAGGCGAGCGAAAGCGAGAAAATATAAAACCCAAAGCGACCATAACCACCTACCTCACGTGCAGCGAGTTCGGTAATAAAATACGGGGCATATCGGAAGAAAGCGAACACCGACAAGCTGTAATCTAAAACCAAAGATTCTAAACCCACATAATCCACGCGCATCGCAGCGAGTTCAATAACAAAATACCTGCACATTAAAGGAAGGCGAGCAGAGCGAGAATAAATCTAAAACCAAAATGCGCAAAGCCATTATGCTTTCCAAATTATTAATTTATTTAAACTACACCTCGGCACATCGAAGGAAGGCCAGCAAGAACGAGACAAAATATCTAAAACCAAAGCTTCCAAACCCACTTACCATGCGGAGCAAGTTTCATAAACAAACGGGGCACATTAAAGGATGGCGACAAAGCGAGACAAAAATCTAATCTAAACTAACTTTCAAACTTACTTACCCCACGCGCAGCAAGTTTCATAATCAAATACGAGGCACATCAGAGGAAGGCGAGCAAGAGCGAGAAAAAAATCTAAAACCAAAGTTTCCAACCCACTTACCCCACGCGTAGCAAGTTCATAATCAAATACCGAGGCATATTCGGAAGAATGCGAGCAAGAGCGAGAAACAACATAAAACCCAAGTGACCATAACCAACCTACCACGCGTGCAACGAGTTCGGTAAATAATATCGGCATATCGGAGGAATGCGAACATCGACAAGCTGTAAATCTAAAACCAAAGATTCTAAACCCACATAACCCACGCTCCGCGAGTTCAATAATAAAATAAGTGGCACATTAACGGGAAGGCGAGCAAAGCGAGAATAAATCTAAAACAAAAATGCGCAAACCCATTAACTCTATGCTTTCAAATTATTAATTTATTTAAACTACACCTCGGCACATCGAAGGAAGGCGAGCAAGAGCGAGACAAATATCTAAAACCCCATGCGCAGCAAGTTTCATAAACAAATACGGGCATATCGGAAGAAGGCGAACATCGAAATGCTGTAAAACTAAAATCAAAGATTCTAACCCACATACCCCACGCGCAGCGAGTTCAATAATAAAATAAGGGCACATTAAAGGAAGGCGAGCAAAGCGAGAATAAATCTAAAACAAAAATGCGCAAACGCCATTAACTCTATGCTTTCCAAATTATTAATTTATTTAAACTACAACCTCGGCACATCGAAGGAAGGCCAGCAAGAACGAGACAA
>NW_022279800.1:0-66816 GCF_009193385.2 Nasonia vitripennis
TTATTGAGCTCGGGGAGCATGGGATAGCTGGTTTAAGCGCTTTGATTTTTCATTTATAGTTGCTTGAATCGCATTCCTTTGACGTGCTGAGGTGTTGAATAAATAAATTATTGAGCTCGGGGAGCATGGTGTAGTTGGGTTTAAGCGCTTTGGATTTTTCATTTATACTTGCCTTCCTTCCTGTGACGAGGTGTTTTTTTTAATAAATTATTGAGCTCGGGGAGCGTGGTGTAGTTGGGTTTAAGCGCTTTGGTTTTTCATTTATACTTGCTTCGTTCGCCATCCTCCGACGTGCCGAGGTGTTGAATAAATAAATTATTGAGCTCGGGGAGCATGGGATAGCTGAGTTTAAGCGCTTTGACTTTTCATTTATAGTTGCTTCGTTCGCATTCCTTTACGTGCTGCGGAGTTGAATAAATAAATTATTGAGCTCGGGGAGCGTGGTGTAGTTGGGTTTAAGCGCTTTGGTTTTTCATTTATACTTGATTCGTTCGCCTCCCTCGACGTGCCGAGGTGTTGAATAAATAAATTATTGAGCTCGGGGAGCATGGGATAGCTGAGTTTAAGCGCTTTGATTTTTCATTTATAGTTGCTTGTTCGCATTCCTTTGACGTGCTTGAGGTGTTGATTAAATAAATTATTGAGCTCGGGGAGCGTGGTGTAGTTGGGTTTAAGCGCTTTGGTTTTTCATTTATACTTGATTCGTTCGCCTTCCTTCGACGTGCCGAGGTGTTGAATAAATAAATTATTGAGCTCGGGGAGCATGGGATAGCTGAGTTTAAGCGCTTTGATTTTCATTTATAGTTGCTTGGTTCGCATTCCTTTGACGTGCCGAGGTGTTGAATAAATAAATTATTGAGCTCGGGGAGCGTGGTGTAGTTGGGTTTAAGCGCTTTGGTTTTTCATTTATACTTGATTCGTTCGCCTTCCTTCGACGTGCCGAGGTGTTGAATAAATAAATTATTGAGCTCGGGGAGCATGGATAGCTGGGTTTAAGCGCTTTGATTTTTCATTTATATTTGCTTCGTTCGTCTTCCTTCGACGTGCCGAGGTGTTGAATAAATAAATTATTGAGCTCGGGGAGCATGGTGTAGTTGGGTTTAAGCGCTTTGGTTTTTCATTTATACTTGATTCGTTCGCCTTCCTTCGACGTGCCGAGGTGTTGAATAAATAAATTATTGAGCTCGGGGAGCATGGGATATCTGAGTTTAAGCGCTTTGATTTTTCATTTATAGTTGCTTGAATCGCATTCCTTTGACGTGCTGAGGTGTTGAATAAATAAATTATTGAGCTCGGGGAGCATGGGATAGTTGGGTTTAAGCGCTTTGATTTTTCATTTATAGTTGCTTCGTTCGCATTCCTTCGACTCCGAGGTGTTGAATAAATAAATTATTGATCGGGGAGCATGGGATAGCTGAGTTTAAGCGCTTGACTTTCATTTTATATTGCTTGCTTGGTTCGCATTCCTTTGACGTGCTGAGGTGTATTGAATAAATAAATTATTGAGCTCGGGGAGCTGGTGTAGTTGGGTTTAAGCGCTTTGGTTTTCATTTATACTTGATTCGTTCCCTTCCTTCGACGTGCCGAGTGTTGAATAAATAAATTATTGAGCTCGGGAGCATGGGATAGCTGAGTTTAAGCGCTTTGATTTTTCATTTATAGTTGCTTGGTCGCATTCCTTTGACGTGTGAGGTGTTGAATAAATAAATTATTGAGCTCGGGGAGCATGGTGTAGTTGGTTTAAGCGCTTTGGTTTATCATTTATACTTGATTCGTTCGCATTCCTTCGACGTGCCGAGGTGTTGAATAAATAAATTATTGAGCTCGGGGAGCATGGATATCTGAGTTTAAGCGCTTTGATTTTTCATTTATAGTTGCTGATCGCATTCCTTTGACGTGCTGAGGTGTTGATAAATAAATTATTGAGCTCGGGGAGCATGGGATAGCTGAGTTTAAGCGCTTTGATTTTTCATTTATACTTGATCGTTCGCATTCCTTCGACGTGCCGAGGTGTTGAATAAATAAATTATTGAGCTCGGGGAGCATGGGATATCTGAGTTTAAGCGCTTGATTTTCATTTATAGTTGCTTGGTTCGCATTCCTTTGAGTGTGAGGTGTGATAAATAAATTATTGAGCTCGGGGAGCGTGGTGTAGTTGGGTTTAAGCGCTTTGTTTTTCATTTATACTTGATTCGTTCGCCTCCCTTCGTCGTGCCGAGGTGTTGAATAAATAAATTATTGTAGCCTCGGGGAGCGTGGTTAGTTGGGGTTAAGCGCTTTGGTTTTTAATTTATACTCGCTTCGCTCCGCCATCTTCGACGTGCCGAGGTGTTGAATAAATAAATTTATTGAACTCGGGGAGCATGGGATAGCTGAGTTTAATCGCTTTGACTTTTTCATTTATAGTTGCTTCGTTCGCATTCCTTCGACGTGCCGAGGTGTTGAATAAATAAATTATTGAGATCGGGGAGTGTGGT
The DNA here is from genome assembly GCF_009193385.2 of Nasonia vitripennis. Lineage (NCBI taxonomy): Eukaryota > Metazoa > Arthropoda > Insecta > Hymenoptera > Pteromalidae > Nasonia > Nasonia vitripennis. Next base: position 2,478 of record NW_022279800.1, read on the forward strand.
GTAGTTGGTTTAAGCGCTTAGGATTTGGATTTATACTTGATTCGTTCGCATTCCCTTCGACGTGCCGAGGTGTTGAATAAGTAAATTATTGGCTTCGGGGAGCGTGGTGTAGTTGGGATTTAACGCTATGGTTTTAATTTATACTCGCTACGTTCGCCATCGTCCGATGTGACGAGGTGTTGAATAAATAAATTATTGACTCGGGGAGCATGGGATAGCTGAGTTTAATCGCTTTGACATTTCATTTATAGTTGCTTCGTTCGCATTCCTTCGACGTGCGAGGTGTTGAATAAATAAATTATTGACCTCGGGAGCGTGGTGTAGTTGGGTTTAAGCGCTTTGGTTTTTCATTATACTTGATTCGTTCACCTCCCTTCGACGTGCCGAGGTGTTGAATAAATAAATTATTGAGCTCGGGGAGCATGGGATAGCTGAGTTTAAGCGCTTTGATTTTTCATTTATACTTGCTTCGTTCGCCTTCCTTCGACGTGCCGAGGTGTTGCATAAATAAATTATTGAGCTAGGGGAGCGTGGTGTAGTTGGGTTTAAGCGCTTTGGTTTTTCATTTATAATTGATTCGTTTGCATTCCTTCGACGTGCCGAGGTGTTGAATAAATAAATTAGTGAGCTCGGGGAGCATGGGATATCTGAGTTTAAGCGCTTTGATTTTTCATTTATAGTTGCTTGAATCGCATTTCTTTGACGTGCTGAGGGTTGAATAAATAAATTATTGAGCTCGGGGAGCGTGGTGTAGTTGGGTTTAAGCGCTTTGGATTTTGATTTATACTCGCCTTCCTTCAATGTGACGAGGTGTTTTTTTTTAATAAACTATTGTGCTTGGGAATCGAGGTGTAGTTTAGTTTAAGCGCATTGGTTAATGATTTATTCTCGCTTCGCTCGCCATCTTCCGATGGCAGGTGTTGAATAAGTAAATTATTGCTCTCGTGGAGCGTGGTGTAGTTGGGATTAATCGCTATGGTTTTTAATTTATACTCGCTACGCTCGCCATCGTCCGATGTGCCGAGGTGTTGAATAAATAATTTATTGAACTCGGGGGAGCATGGGATAGCTGAGTTTAATCGCTTTGATTTTCATTTATAGTTGCTTGTTCGCATTCCTTTGACCTGCTGGGTGTTGATTAAATAAATTATTGAGCTAGGGGAGCGTGGTGTAGTTGGGTTTAAGCGCTTTGGTTTTCAATTATACTTGATTCGTTCACCTCCCTTCGACGTGCCGAGGTGTTGAATAAATAAATTATTGAGCTCGGGGAGCATGGGATAGCTTAGTTTAAGGGCTTTGACTTTTCATTTATAGTTGCTTGTTCGCATTCCTTTGACCTGCTGGGGTGTTGATTAAATAAATTATTGAGCTCGGGGAGCGTGGTGTAGTTGGGTTTAAGCGCTTTGGTTTATCATTTTTACTCGATTACGCTCGCCATCGTCCGATGTGCCGAGGTGTTGAATAAATAATTTATTGTACTCGGGGGAGCATGGGATAGCTGAGTTTAATCGCTTTGCCTTTTCATTTATAGTTGCTTCGTTCGCATTCCTTTAACGTGCTGCGGAGTTGATTAAATAAATTATTGAGCTCGGGGAGCGTGGTGTAGTTGGGTTTAAGCGATTAGGATTTGGATTTATACTTGATTCGTTCGCATTCCTTCGACGTGCCGAGGTGTTGAATAAGTAAATTATTGCTCTCGTGGAGCGTGGTGTAGTTGGGATTAATCGCTATGGTTTTTAATTTATACTCGCTACGCTCGCCATCGTCCGATGTGCCGAGGTGTTGAATAAATAATTTATTGAACTCGGGGAGCATGGGATAGCTGAGTTTAATCGCTTTGACATTTCATTTATAGTTGCTTCGTTCGCATTCCTTCGACGTGCCGAGGTGTTGAATAAATAAATTATTGAGCTCGGGGAGCGTGGTGTAGTTGGGTTTAAGCGCTTTGGTTTTTCATTTATACTTGATTCGTTCGCCTTCCTTCGACGTACCGAGGTGTTGAATAAATAAATTATTGAGCTCGGGGAGCATGGGATAGCTGGGTTTCAGCGCTTCGATTTTTCATTTATACTTGCTTCGATCGCCTCCCTTCGTCGTGTCGAGGTGTTGAATAAATAAATGATTGAGCTCGGGGAGCATGGGATAGCTGGTTTCAGCGCTTCGATTTTCATTTATACTTGCTTCGTTCGCCTCCCTTCGTCGTGTCGAGGTGTTGAATAAATAAATGATTGAGCTCGGGGAGCATGGTGTAGTTGGGTTTAAGCGCTTTGGTTTTTCATTTATACTTGATTCGTTCACTTCCCTTCGACGTGCCGAGGTGTTGAATAAATAAATTATTGAGCTCGGGGAGCATGGGATAGCTGGTTTAAGCGCTTTGATTTTCATTTATATTGCTTGTTCGCATTCCTTCGACGTGCCGAGGTGTTGATAAATAAATTATTGAGCTAGGGGAGCGTGGTGTAGTTGGGTTAAGCGCTTTGTTTTTCATTTATACTTGATTCGTTCCCTTCCTTCGACGTACCGAGGTGTTGAATAAATAAATTATTGAGCTCGGGGAGCATGGGATAGCTGGGTTTAAGCGCTTCGATTTTTCATTTATACTTCCTTCGTTCGCCCCTTCGTCGTGTCGAGGTGTTGAATAAATAAATTATTGAGCTCGGGGAGCATGGTGTAGTTGGGTTTAAGCGCTTTGGTTTTCATTTATACTTGATTCGTTGCATTCCTTCGACGTGCCGAGGTGTTGAATAAATAAATTAGTGAGCTCGGGGAGCATGGGATAGCTGAGTTTAATCGCTTTGACTTTTCATTTATAGTTGCTTCGTTCGCATTCCTTCGACGTGCCGAGGTGTTGAATAAATAAATTATTGAGATCGGGAGTGTGGTGTAGTTGGGTTTAAGCGATTAGGATTTGGATTTATACTTGTTCGTTCGCATTCCTTCGACGTGCCGAGGTGTTGAATAAATAAATTATTGCTCGGGAGCGTGGTGTAGTTGGGTTTAATCGCTTTGGTTTTTCATTTATACTTGCTTCGTTCGCCATTCCCGACGTGCCGAGGTGTTGAATAAATAATTATTGAACTCGGGGAGCATGGGATAGCTTGAGTTTAAGCGCTTTGACTTTTCATTTATAGTTGCTTCGTTCGCATTCCTTTAACGTGCTGCGGTGTTGATAAATAAATTATTGAGCTCGGGGAGCGTGGGTAGTTGGGTTTAAGCGCTTAGGATTTCATTTATACTTGATTCGTTCGCATTCCTTCGACGTGCCGAGGTGTTGAATAAGTAAATTATTGGCTCTCGGGAGCGTGGTGTAGTTGGGATTAAGCGCTTTGGTTTTTAATTTATACTTGCTATCGTTCGCCATCCTTCGACGTGCCGAGGTGTTGAATAAATAATTTATTGAGCTCGGGGAGCATGGATAGCTGAGTTTAAGGGCTTTGACTTTTCATTTATAGTTGCTTGGTTCGCATTCCTTTGACCTGCTGGGTGTTGATTAAATAAATTATTGAGCTAGGGGAGCGTGGTGTAGTTGGGTTTAAGCGCTTATGTTTTTCATTTATACTTGATTCGTTCACTTCCCTTCGACGTGCCGAGGTGTTGAATAAATAATTATTGAGCTCGGGGAGCATGGATAGCTGGGTTCAGCGCTTCGATTTTTCATTTATACTTGCTTTCGTTCGCCTCCTTCGTCGTGCGAGGTGTTGATAAATAAATATTGAGCTCGGGAGCATGGTGTAGTTGGGTTTAAGCGCTTTGGTTTATCATTATACTTGATTCGTTGCATTCCTTCGACGTGCCGAGGTGTTGAATAAATAAATTATGAGCTCGGGGAGCATGGGATATCTGAGTTTAAGCGCTTGATTTTTCATTTATAGTTGCTTGATCGCATTCCTTGACGTGCTGAGGTGTTGAGTAAATAAATTATTGAGCTCGGGGAGCGTGGTGTAGTTGGGTTTAAGCGCTTTGGTTTTTCAATTATACTTGATTCGTTCACCTCCCTTCGACGTGCCGAGGCGTTGAATAAATAAATTATTGAGCTCGGGGAGCATGGGATATCTGAGTTTAAGCGCTTTGATTTTTCATTTATAGTTGCTTGGATCGCATTCCTTTGACGTGCTGAGGTGTTGAATAAATAAATTATTGAGCTCGGGGAGCATGGGATAGCTGGGTTTCAGCGCTTCGATTTTTCATTTATACTTGCTTCGTTCGCCACCCTTCGTCGTGCCGAGGTGTTGAATAAATAAATTATTGAGCTCGGGGAGCATGGTGTAGTTGGGTTTAAGCGCTTTGGTTTATCATTTATACTTGCTTCGTTCGCCTCCCATCGTCGTGCCGAGGTGTTGAATAAATAAATTATTGAGCTCGGGGAGCATGGGATATCTGAGTTTAAGCGCTTTGATTTTTCATTTATAGTTGCTTGAATCGCATTCCTTTGACGTGCTGAGGTGTTGAATAAATAAATTATTGAGCTCGGGGAGCATGGTATAGCTGAGTTTAAGCGCTTTGATTTTTCATTTATAGTTGCTTGGTTCGCATTCCTTCGACGTGCCGAGGTGTTGAATAAATAAATTATTGAGCTCGGGGAGCATGGGATAGCTGAGTTTAAGCGCTTTGATTTTTCATTCATAGTTGCTTGGTTCGCATTCCTTTGACGTGTTGAGGTGTTGATTAAATAAATTATTGAGCTCGGGGAGCATGGGATAGCTGGGTTTAAGCGCTTATGTTTTTCATTTATACTTGATTCGTTCACTTCCCTTCGACGTGCCGAGGTGTTGAATAAATAAATTATTGAGCTCGGGGAGCATGGGATAGCTGGGTTTCAGCGCTTCGATTTTTCATTTATACTTGCTTCGTTCGCCTCCCTTCGTCGTGTCGAGGTGTTGAATAAATAAATGATTGAGCTCGGGGAGCATGGTGTAGTTGGGTTTAAGCGCTTTGGTTTATCATTTATACTTGATTCGTTTGCATTCCTTCGACGTGCCGAGGTGTTGAATAAATAAATTAGTGAGCTCGGGGAGCATGGGATATCTGAGTTTAAGCGCTTTGATTTTTCATTTATAGTTGCTTGAATCGCATTCCTTTGACGTGCTGAGGTGTTGAGTAAATAAATTATTGAGCTCGGGGAGCGTGGTGTAGTTGGGTTTAAGCGCTTTGGTTTTTCAATTATACTTGATTCGTTCACCTCCCTTCGACGTGCCGAGGCGTTGAATAAATAAATTATTGAGCTCGGGGAGCATGGGATATCTGAGTTTAAGCGCTTTGATTTTTCATTTATAGTTGCTTGGATCGCATTCCTTTGACGTGCTGAGGTGTTGAATAAATAAATTATTGAGCTCGGGGAGCATAGGATAGCTGGGTTTCAGCGCTTCGATTTTTCATTTATACTTGCTTCGTTCGCCACCCTTCGTCGTGCCGAGGTGTTGAATAAATAAATTATTGAGCTCGGGGAGCATGGTGTAGTTGGTTTAAGCGCTTTGGTTTATCATTTATACTTGATTCGTTCGCATTCCTTCGACGTGCCGAGGTGTTGAATAAATAAATTATTGAGCTCGGGGAGCATGGGATATCTGAGTTTAAGCGCTTTGATTTTTCATTTATAGTTGCTTGAATCGCATTCCTTTGACGTGCTGAGGTGTTGAATAAATAAATTATGAGCTCGGGGAGCATGGTATAGCTGAGTTTAAGCGCTTTGATTTTTCATTTATATTGCTTGTTCGCATTCCTTCGACGTGCCGAGGTGTTGAATAAATAAATTATTGAGCTCGGGGAGCATGGGATATCTGAGTTTAAGCGCTTTGATTTTTCATTTATAGTTGCTTGAATCGCATTCCTTTGACGTGCTGAGGTGTTGAATAAATAAATTATTGAGATCGGGGAGCATGGGATAGCTGAGTTTAAGTGCTTTGACTTTTCATTTATAGTTGCTTGGTTCGCCATTCCTTTGACCTGCTGGGTGTTGATTAAATAAATTATTGAGCTAGGGGAGCGTGGTGTAGTTGGGTTTAAGCGCTTTGATTTTTCATTTATACTTGATTCGTTCGCATTCCTTCGACGTGCCGAGGTGTTGAATAAATAAATTATTGAGCTCGGGGAGCATGGGATAGCTGAGTTTAAGCGCTTTGATTTTTCATTCATAGTTGCTTGGTTCGCATTCCTTTGACGTGTTGAGGTGTTGATTAAATAAATTATTGAGCTCGGGGAGCATGGGATAGCTGGGTTTCAGCGCTTCGATTTTTCATTTATACTTGCTTCGATCGCCTCCCTTCGTCGTGTCGAGGTGTTGAATAAATAAATGATTGAGCTCGGGGAGCATGGGATAGCTGGGTTTCAGCGCTTCGATTTTTCATTTATACTTGCTTCGTTCGCCTCCCTTCGTCGTGTCGAGGTGTTGAATAAATAAATGATTGAGCTCGGGGAGCATGGTGTAGTTGGGTTTAAGCGCTTTGGTTTATCATTTATACTTGATTCGTTTGCATTCCTTCGACGTGCCGAGGTGTTGAATAAATAAATTATTGAGCTCGGGGAGCATGGGATAGCTGGGTTTAAGCGCTTTGATTTTTCATTTATACTTGCTTCGTTCGCCTTCCTTCGACGTGCCGAGGTGTTGCATAAATAAATTATTGAGCTAGGGGAGCGTGGTGTAGTTGGGTTTAAGCGCTTTGGTTTTTCATTTATACTTGATTCGTTCGCCTTCCTTCGACGTACCGAGGTGTTGAATAAATAAATTATTGAGATCGGGGAGCATGGGATAGCTGAGTTTAAGGGCTTTGACTTTTCATTTATAGTTGCTTGGTTCGCATTCCTTTGACCTGCTGGGGTGTTGATTAAATAAATTATTGAGCTAGGGGAGCGTGGTGTAGTTGGGTTTAAGCGCTTAGGTTTTTCATTTATACTTGATTCGTTCACCTTCCTTCGACGTACCGAGTGTTGAATAAATAAATTATTGAGCTCGGGGAGCATAGGATAGCTGGGTTTCAGCGCTTGATTTTTCATTTATACTTGCTTCGTTCGCCTCCCTTCGTCGTGCCGAGTGTTGATAAATAAATTATTGAGCTCGGGAGCTGATGTAGTTGGGTTTAAGCGCTTTGGTTTTCATTTATACTTGATTCGTTCGCTTCTTCGACGTCCGAGGTGTTGAATAAATAAATTATTGAGCTCGGGGAGCATGGGATATCTGAGTTTAAGCGCTTGATTTTTCATTTATAGTTGCTTGATCGCATTCCTTGACGTGCTGAGGTGTTGAATAAATAAATTATTGAGCTCGGGGAGCATGGGATAGCTGAGTTTAAGCGCTTTGATTTTTCATTTATAGTTGCTTGGTTCGCATTCCTTCGACGTGCCGAGGTGTTGAATAAATAAATTATTGAGCTCGGGGAGCATGGATATCTGAGTTTAAGCGCTTTGATTTTTCATTTATATTGCTTGTTCGCATTCCTTTGACCTGCTGGGTGTTGATAAATAAATTATTGAGCTGGGGAGCGTGGTGTAGTTGGGTTTAAGCGCTTAGGTTTTTCATTTATACTTGATTCGTTCACCTTCCTTCGACGTACCGAGGTGTTGAATAAATAAATTATTGAGCTCGGGGAGCATGGGATAGCTGAGTTTAAGCGCTTTGACTTTTCATTTATAGTTGCTTGGTTGGCATTCCTTTGACCTGCTGGGGTATTGAATAAATAAATTATTGAGCTCGGGGAGCATGGTGTAGTTGGGTTTAAGCGCTTTGGTTTATCATTTATACTTGATTCGTTCGCATTCCTTCGACGTGCCGAGGTGTTGAATAAATAAATTATTGAGCTCGGGGAGCATGGGATATCTGAGTTTAAGCGCTTTGATTTTTCATTTATAGTTGCTTGAATCGCATTCCTTTGACGTGCTGAGGTGTTGAATAAATAAATTATTTAGCTCGGGGAGCATGGGATAGCTGAGTTTAAGCGCTTTGATTTTTCATTTATACTTGATTCGTTCGCATTCCTTCGACGTGCCGAGGTGTTGAATAAATAAATTATTGAGCTCGGGGAGCATGGGATATCTGAGTTTAAGCGCTTTGATTTTTCATTTATAGTTGCTTGGTTCGCATTCCTTTGATGTGTTGAGGTGTTGATTAAATAAATTATTGAGCTCGGGGAGCGTGGTGTAGTTGGGTTTAAGCGCTTTGGTTTTTCATTTATACTTGATTCGTTCGCCTCCCTTCGTCGTGCCGAGGTGTTGAATAAGTAAATTATTGCTCTCGTGGAGCGTGGTGTAGTTGGGATTAATCGCTATGGTTTTTAATTTATACTCGCTACGCTCGCCATCGTCCGATGTGCCGAGGTGTTGAATAAATAATTTATTGAACTCGGGGAGCATGGGATAGCTGAGTTTAATCGCTTGACTTTTCATTTATAGTTGCTTCGTTCGCATTCCTTGACGTGCCGAGGTGTGAATAAATAAATTATTGAGATCGGGGAGGTGGGTAGTTGGGTTTAAGCGTGGATTTTATTTATACTTGCTTCGTTCGCATTCCTTCGACGTGCCGAGGTGTTGATAAGTAAATTATTGCTCCGTGGAGCGTGGTGTAGTTGGGATTAATCGCTATGGTTTTTAATTTATACTCGCTACGCTCGCCATCGTCCTATGTGACGAGGTGTTGAATAAATAATTTATTGAACTCGGGGAGCATGGATAGCTGAGTTTAATCGCTTTGACATTTCATTTATAGTTGCTTCGTTCGCATTCCTTCGACTGCGAGGTGTTGAATAAATAAATTATTGAGCTCGGGGAGCGTGGTGTAGTTGGGTTTAAGCGCTTTGGTTTTTCAATTATACTTGATTCGTTCACCTCCTTCGACGTGCCGAGGTGTGAATAAATAAATTATTGAGCTCGGGGAGCATGGGATAGCTGGTTTAAGCGCTTTGATTTTTCATTTATACTTGCTTCGTTCGCCTTCCTTCGACGTGCCGAGGTGTTTGATAAATAAATTATTGAGCTGGGGAGCGTGGTGTAGTTGGGTTTAAGCGCTTTGGTTTTTCATTTATATTGATTCGTTTGCATTCCTTCGACGTGCCGAGGTGTTGAATAAATAAATAGTGAGCTCGGGGAGCATGGGATATCTGAGTTTAAGCGCTTTGATTTTTCATTTATAGTTGCTTGAATCGCATTTCTTTGACGTGCTGAGGTGTTGATAAATAATTATTGAGCTCGGGGAGCGTGGTGTAGTTGGGTTTAAGCGCTTTGGATTTTGATTTATACTCGCCTTCCTTCAATGTGACGAGGTGTTTTTTTTAATAAACTATTGTGCTTGGGAATCGAGGTGTAGTTTAGTTTAAGCGCATTGGTTAATGATTTATTCTCGCTTCGCTCGCCATCTTCCGATGGGCGAGGTGTTGAATAAGTAAATTATTGCTCTCGTGGAGCGTGGTGTAGTTGGGATTATCGCTATGGTTTTTAATTTATACTCGCTACGCTCGCCATCGTCCGATGTGCCGAGGTGTTGAATAATAATTTATTGAACTCGGGGAGCATGGGATAGCTGAGTTTAACGCTTTGACTTTTCATTTATAGTTGCTTGGTTCGCATTCCTTTGACCTGCTGGGTGTTGATTAAATAAATTATTGAGCTAGGGGAGCGTGGTGTAGTTGGGTTTAAGCGCTTTGGTTTTTCAATTATACTTGATTCGTTCACCTCCCTTCGACGTGCCGAGGTGTTGAATAAATAAATTATTGAGCTCGGGGAGCATGGGATAGCTTAGTTTAAGGGCTTTGACTTTTCATTTATAGTTGCTTGGTTCGCATTTCCTTTGACCTGCTGGGGTGTTGATTAAATAAATTATTGAGCTCGGGGAGCGTGGTGTAGTTGGGTTTAAGCGCTTTGGTTTTCATTTATACTGATTCGTTCGCCTTCCTCGATGTACCGAGGTGTTGAATAAATAAATTATTGAGCTCGGGGAGCATGGGATAGCTGAGTTTAAGCGCTTTGACTTTTTCATTTATAGTTGCTTCGTTCGCATTCCTTTACGTGCTGCGGTGTTGAATAAATAAATTATTGAGCTCGGGGAGCGTGGTGTAGTTGGGTTTAAGCGTTAGGTTTTCATTTATACTTGATTCGTTCGCATTCCTTCGACGTGCCGAGGTGTTGAATAAGTAAATTATTGGCTTCTGGGGAGCGTGGTGTAGTTGGGATTAATCGCTTTGGTTTTCAATTATACTCGCTATCGCTCGCCATCGTCCGACGTGCCGAGGTGTTGAATAAATAAATTATTGAGACTCGGGGAGCATGGGATAGCTGAGTTTAAGCGCTTTGATTTCATTTATAGTTGCTTCGTTCGCATTCCTTCGACGTGCCGAGGTGTTGAATAAATAAATTATTGAGCTCGGGGAGCGTGGTGTAGTTGGGTTTAAGCGCTTTGGTTTTCATTTATACTTGATTCGTTCGCCTTCCTTCGACGTACCGAGGTGTTGAATAAATAAATTATTGAGCTCGGGGAGCATGGGATAGCTGGGTTTACGCTTGATTTTTCATTTATACTGCTTCGTCGCCTCCTTCGTCGTGTCGAGGTGTTGAATAAATAAATTATTGAGCTCGGGGAGCATGGGATAGCTGGGTTTAAGCGCTTGATTTTTCATTTATACTTGCTTCGTTCGCTTCCTTCGTCGTGTCGAGGTGTTGAATAAATAAATGATTGAGCTCGGGGAGCATGGTGTAGTTGGGTTTAAGCGCTTTGGTTTATCATTTATACTTGATTCGTTTGCATTCCTTCGACGTGCCGAGGTGTTGAATAAATAAATTAGTGAGCTCGGGGAGCATGGGATAGCTGAGTTTAAGGGCTTTGACTTTTCATTTATAGTTGCTTGGTTCGCATTCCTTTGACCTGCTGGGGTGTTGATTAAATAAATTATTGAGCTAGGGGAGCGTGGTGTAGTTGGGTTTAAGCGCTTATGTTTTTCATTTATACTTGATTCGTTCACTTCCCTTCGACGTACCGAGGTGTTGAATAAATAAATTATTGAGCTCGGGGAGCATGGGATAGCTGGGTTTCAGCGCTTCGATTTTTCATTTATACTTCCTTCGTTCGCCGCCCTTCGTCGTGTCGAGGTGTTGAATAAATAAATGATTGAGCTCGGGGAGCATGGTGTAGTTGGGTTTAAGCGCTTTGGTTATCATTTATACTGATTCGTTTGCCATTCCTTCGACGTGCCGAGGTGTTGAATAAATAAATTAGTGAGCTCGGGGAGCATGGGATAGCTGAGTTTAATCGCTTTGACTTTTCATTTATAGTTGCTTCGTTCGCATTCCTTCGACGTGCCGAGGTGTTGAATAAATAAATTATTGAGATCGGGGAGTGTGGTGTAGTTGGGTTTAAGCGATTAGGATTTGGATTTATACTTGGTTCGTTCGCATTCCTTCGACGTGCCGAGGTGTTGAATAAATAAATTATTGAGCTCGGGAGCGTGGTGTAGTTGGGTTTAAGCGCTTTGTTTTTCATTTATACTTGTTCGTTCGCTTCCTTCGACGTGCCGAGGTGTTGAATAAATAAATTATTGAGCTCGGGGAGCATGGGTAGTGGGTTTCAGCGCTTCGGTTTTTTCATTTATACTTGATTCATCGCCTCCCTTCGTCGTGTCGAGGTGTTGAATAAATAAATATTGAGCTCGGGGAGCATGGGATAGCTGGGTTTAAGCGGCTTGATTTTCATTTATACTTGCTTCGTTCGCCTCCTTCGACGTGCGAGGTGTTGAATAAATAAATTATTGAGCTCGGGGAGCATGGTGTAGTTGGGTTTAAGCGCTTTGGTTTTCATTTATACTTGATTCGTTGCATTCCTTCGACGTGCCGAGGTGTTGAATAAATAAATTATTGAGCTCGGGAGCATGGGATAGCTGAGTTTAAGGGCTTTGACTTTTCATTTATAGTTGCTTGTTCGCATCCTTTGACCTGCGGGGTGTTGATTAATAAATTATTGAGCTAGGGGAGCGTGGTGTAGTTGGGTTTAAGCGCTTTGGTTTTTCATTTATACTGATTCGTTCGCCATTCCTTCGACGTGCCGAGGTGTTGAATAAATAAATTATTGAGCTCGGGGAGCATGGGATAGCTGGGTTTAAGCGCTTTGATTTTTCATTTATAGTTGCTTCGTTCGCATTCCTTGCGTGCTGAGGTGTTGATAAATAAATTATTGAGCTCGGGGAGCGTGGTGTAGTTGGGTTTAAGCGCTTTGGTTTTTCAATTATACTTGATTCGTTCGCCTCCTTCGACGTGCCGAGGTGTTGAATAAATAAATTATTGAGCTCGGGGAGCATGGGATAGCTGAGTTTAAGCGCTTTGACTTTTTCATTTATATTGCTTCGTTCGCATTCCTTGACGTGCCGGGTGTTGATAAATAAATTATTGAGCTCGGGGAGTTGGGTAGTTGGGTTTAAGCGCTTGGATTTTATTTATATTGTTCGTTCGCTTCCTTCGACGTGCCGAGGTGTTGAATAAATAAATTATTGAGCTCGGGGAGCGTGGTGTAGTGGGTTTAAGCGCTTTGGTTTTTCATTTATACTTGTTCGTTCGCCTCCTTCGAGTGCCGAGGTGTTGAATAAATAAATTATTGAGCTCGGGGAGCATGGGATAGCTGGGTTTAAGCGCTTTGATTTTTCATTTATACTTGCTTCGTTCGCTTCCTTCGACGTGCGAGGTGTTGAATAAATAAATTATTGAGCTCGGGGAGCATGGGATAGCTGGTTTAAGGTTTTCATTTAATTGCTTCGCCTTCGAGTCGAGGTTTATAAATTTTGGTACGGGGTAGTTTTAAGCTTGTTTATTATACTTGTTCGTCGCCTTCGTCGTGCCGAGGTGTTGAATAAATAAATTATTGACTCGGGGAGCATGGTGTAGTTGGGTTTAAGCGCTTTGGTTTTCATTTATACTTGCTTCGTTCGCATTCCTTCGACGTGCCGAGGTGTTGAATAAATAAATTATTGAGCTCGGGGAGCATGGGATAGCTGAGTTTAAGCGCTTTGATTTTCATTTATAGTTGCTTCGTTCGCATTCCTTTGACGTGCTGAGGTGTTGAATAAATAAATTATTGAGCTCGGGGAGCGTGGTGTAGTTGGGTTTAAGCGCTTTGTTTTTCATTTATACTTGATTCGTTCGCCTTCCCTCGACGTACCGAGGTGTTGAATAAATAAATTATTGAGCTCGGGGAGCATGGGATAGCTGGGTTTAAGCGCTTGATTTTCATTTATACTTGCTTCGTTCGCCTCCCTTCGTCGTGCGAGGTGTTGAATAAATAAATTATTGAGCTCGGGGAGCATGGTGTAGTTGGGTTTAAGCGCTTTGGTTTATCATTTATACTTGATTCGTTTGCATTCCTTCGACGTGCCGAGGTGTTGAATAAATAAATTAGTGAGCTCGGGGAGCATGGGATAGCTGAGTTTAAGCGCTTTGACTTTTCATTTATAGTTGCTTCGTTCGCATTCCTTCGACGTGCCGAGGTGTTGAATAAATAAATTATTGAGCTCGGGGAGCGTGGTGTAGTTGGGTTTAAGCGCTTAGGTTTTTGATTTATACTTGTTCGTTCGCACTTCCTTCGACGTGCCGAGGTGTTGAATAAATAAATTATTGAGCTCGGGGAGCTGGGTAGTTGGGTTTAAGCGCTTTGGATTTTTCATTTATACTTGCTTCGTTCGCCTTCCTTCGACGTGCCGAGGTGTTGAATAAATAAATTATTGAGCTGGGGAGCGTGGGATAGTGGGTTTCAGCGCTTTGTTTTTCATTTATACTTGATTCGTTCGCCTCCTTCGACGTGCCGAGGTGTTGAATAAATAAATGATTGAGCTCGGGGAGCATGGGATAGCTGGGTTTCAGCGCTTCGATTTTTCATTTATACTTGCTTCGTTCGCCTCCCTTCGTCGTGTCGAGGTGTTGAATAAATAAATGATTGAGCTCGGGGAGCATGGTGTAGTTGGGTTTAAGCGCTTTGGTTTATCATTTATACTTGATTCGTTTGCATTCCTTCGACGTGCCGAGGTGTTGAATAAATAAATTAGTGAGCTCGGGGAGCATGGGATAGCTGAGTTTAAGGGCTTTGACTTTTCATTTATAGTTGCTTGGTTCGCATTCCTTTGACCTGCTGGGGTGTTGATTAAATAAATTATTGAGCTCGGGGAGCGTGGTGTAGTTGGGTTTAAGCGCTTTGGTTTTCATTTATACTTGATTCGTTCACTTCCCTTCGACGTGCCGAGGTGTTGAATAAATAAATTATTGAGCTCGGGGAGCATGGGATAGCTGGGTTTAAGCGCTTTGATTTTTCATTTATACTTGCTTCGTTCGCCTTCCTTCGACGTGCCGAGGTGTTGCATAAATAAATTATTGAGCTCGGGGAGCGTGGTGAAGTTGGGTTTAAGCGCTTTGGTTTTTCATTTATACTTGATTCGTTCGCCTTCCTTCGACGTACCGAGGTGTTGAATAAATAAATTATTGAGCTCGGGGAGCATGGGATAGCTGGGTTTCAGCGCTTCGATTTTTCATTTATACTTGCTTCGTTCGCCTCCCTTCGTCGTGTCGAGGTGTTGAATAAATAAATGATTGAGCTCGGGGAGCATGGTGTAGTTGGGTTTAAGCGCTTTGGTTTATCATTTATACTTGATTCGTTTGCATTCCTTCGACGTGCCGAGGTGTTGAATAAATAAATTAGTGAGCTCGGGGAGCATGGGATAGCTGAGTTTAATCGCTTTGACTTTTCATTTATAGTTGCTTCGTTCGCATTCCTTCGACGTGCCGAGGTGTTGAATAAATAAATTATTGAGATCGGGGAGTGTGGTGTAGTTGGGTTTAAGCGATTAGGATTTGGATTTATACTTGGTTCGTTCGCATTCCTTCGACGTGCCGAGGTGTTGAATAAGTAAATTATTGCTCTCGTGGAGCGTGGTGTAGTTGGGATTAATCGCTATGGTTTTTAATTTATACTGCTACGCTCGCCATCGTCCGATGTGCCGAGGTGTTGAATAAATAAATTATTGAACTCGGGGAGCATGGGATAGCTGAGTTTAATCGCTTTGATTTTTCATTTATAGTTGCTTCGTTCGCATTCCTTTAACGTGCCGAGGTGTTGAATAAATAAATTATTGAGCTCGGGGAGCGTGGTGTAGTTGGGTTTAAGCGCTTTGGATTTTCATTTATACTTGATTCGTTCGCATTCCTTCGACGTGCCGAGGTGTTGAATAAATAAATTATTGGCTCGGGGAGCGTGGTGTAGTTGGGTTAATCGCTTTGGTTTTTCATTTATACTTGCTTCGTTCGCCATTCCGACGTGCCGAGGTGTTGAATAAATAAATTATTGAGCTCGGGGAGCATGGGATAGCTGAGTTTAAGCGCTTTGATTTTCATTTATAGTTGCTTCGTTCGCATTCCTTCGACGTGCCGAGGTGTTGAATAAATAAATTATTGAGCTCGGGGAGCTGGTGTAGTTGGGTTTAAGCGCTTTGGTTTTCATTTATACTTGCTTCGTTCGCCTTCCTTCGACGTGCCGAGGTGTTGCATAAATAAATTATTGAGCTCGGGGAGCATGGGATAGTTGGGTTTAAGCGCTTTGATTTTTCATTTATACTTGCTTCGTTCGCCTTCCTTCGACGTGCCGAGGTGTTGAATAAATAAATTATTGAGCTCGGGGAGCATGGGATAGCTGGGTTTAAGCGCTTTGATTTTTCATTTATACTTGCTTCGTTCGCCTCCCTTCGTCGTGCCGAGGTGTTGAATAAATAAATTATTGAGCTCGGGGAGCATGGTGTAGTTGGTTTAAGCGCTTTGGTTTTTCATTTATACTTGATTCGTTCGCATTCCTTCGACGTGCCGAGGTGTTGAATAAATAAATTATTGAGCTCGGGGAGCATGGGATAGCTGAGTTTAAGCGCTTTGATTTTTCATTTATAGTTGCTTGGTTCGCATTCCTTTGACGTGCTGAGGTGTTGATTAAATAAATTATTGAGCTCGGGGAGCGTGGTGTAGTTGGGTTTAAGCGCTTATGTTTTTCATTTATACTTGATTCGTTCACTTCCCTTCGACGTGCCGAGGTGTTGAATAAATAAATTATTGAGCTCGGGGAGCATGGGATAGCTGGGTTTAAGCGCTTTGATTTTTCATTTATACTTGCTTCGTTCGCCTTCCTTCGACGTGCCGAGGTGTTGCATAAATAAATTATTGAGCTAGGGGAGCGTGGTGAAGTTGGGTTTAAGCGCTTTGGTTTTTCATTTATACTTGATTCGTTCGCCTTCCTTCGACGTACCGAGGTGTTGAATAAATAAATTATTGAGCTCGGGGAGCATGGGATAGCTGGGTTTCAGCGCTTCGATTTTTCATTTATACTTCCTTCGTTCGCCGCCCTTCGTCGTGTCGAGGTGTTGATAAATAAATGATTGAGCTCGGGGAGCATGGTGTAGTTGGGTTTAAGCGCTTTGGTATTCATTTATACTTGATTCGTTTGCATTCCTTCGACGTGCCGAGGTGTTGAATAAATAAATTAGTGAGCTCGGGGAGCATGGGATAGCTGAGTTTAAGCGCTTTGACTTTTCATTTATAGTTGCTTCGTTCGCATTCCTTCGACGTGCGAGGTGTTGAATAAATAAATTATTGAGATCGGGGAGTGTGGTGTAGTTGGGTTTAAGCGATTAGGATTTGGATTTATACTTGGTTCGTTCGCATTCCTTCGACGTGCCGAGGTGTTGAATAAATAAATTATTGAGCTCGGGGAGCGTGGTGTAGTTGGGTTTAAGCGCTTTGGTTTTTCATTTATACTTGATTCGTTCGCCTTCCTTCGACGTAGCGAGGTGTTGAATAAATAAATTATTGAGCTCGGGGAGCATGGGATAGCTGGGTTTAAGCGCTTTGATTTTTCATTTATACTTGCTTCGTTCGCCTCCTTCGACGTGTCGAGGTGTTGAATAAATAAATTATTGAGCTCGGGGAGCATGGGATAGCTGGGTTTAAGCGCTTTGATTTTTCATTTATACTTGCTTCGTTCGCCTCCTTCGACGTGCGAGGTGTTGAATAAATAAATTATTGAGCTCGGGGAGCATGGTGTAGTTGGGTTTAAGCGCTTTGGTTTTTCATTTATACTTGATTCGTTTGCATTCCTTCGACGTGCCGAGGTGTTGAATAAATAAATTAGTGAGCTCGGGGAGCATGGGATAGCTGAGTTTAAGGGCTTTGACTTTTCATTTATAGTTGCTTGGTTCGCATTCCTTTGACCTGCTGGGGTGTTGATTAAATAAATTATTGAGCTAGGGGAGCGTGGTGTAGTTGGGTTTAAGCGCTTATGTTTTCATTTATACTTGATTCGTTCACTTCCTTCGACGTGCCGAGGTGTTGAATAAATAAATTATTGAGCTCGGGGAGCATGGGATAGCTGGGTTTAAGCGCTTTGATTTTTCATTTATACTTGCTTCGTTCGCCTTCCTTCGACGTGCCGAGGTGTTGCATAAATAAATTATTGAGCTAGGGGAGCGTGGTGTAGTTGGGTTTAAGCGCTTTGGTTTTTCATTTATACTTGATTCGTTCGCCTTCCTTCGACGTACCGAGGTGTTGAATAAATAAATTATTGAGCTCGGGGAGCATGGGATAGCTGGGTTTCAGCGCTTCGATTTTTCATTTATACTTGCTTCGTTCGCCTCCCTTCGTCGTGTCGAGGTGTTGAATAAATAAATGATTGAGCTCGGGGAGCATGGTGTAGTTGGGTTTAAGCGCTTTGGTTTATCATTTATACTTGATTCGTTTGCATTCCTTCGACGTGCCGAGGTGTTGAATAAATAAATTAGTGAGCTCGGGGAGCATGGGATAGCTGAGTTTAACGCTTTGATTTTCATTTATAGTTGCTTCGTTCGCATTCCTTTGACGTGCCGAGGTGTTGAATAAATAAATTATTGAGCTCGGGGAGGTGGTGTAGTTGGGTTTAAGCGCTTTGGTTTTCATTTATACTTGATTCGTTCGCCTTCCTTCGACGTGCCGAGGTGTTGAATAAATAAATTATTGCGCTCGGGGAGCGTGGTGTAGTTGGGATTAATCGCTATGGTTTTTAATTTATACTCGCTACGCTCGCCATCGTCCGATGTGCCGAGGTGTTGAATAAATAATTTATTGAACTCGGGGAGCATGGGATAGCTGAGTTTAATCGCTTTGACTTTTCATTTATAGTTGCTTCGTTCGCATTCCTTTAACGTGCTGCGGAGTTGATTAAATAAATTATTGAGCTCGGGGAGCGTGGTGTAGTTGGGTTTAAGCGATTAGGATTTGATTTATACTTGATTCGTTCGCATTCCTTCGACGTGCCGAGGTGTTGATAAGTAAATTATTGCTCGGGGAGCGTGGTGTAGTTGGGTTAATCGCTATGGTTTTTAATTTATACTCGCTACGCTCGCCTCGTCGATGTGCCGAGGTGTTGAATAAATAATTTATTGAACTCGGGGAGCATGGGATAGCTGAGTTTAAGGCTTTGACTTTTCATTTATAGTTGCTTGGTTCGCATTCCTTTGACCTGCTGGGGTGTTGATTAAATAAATTATTGAGCTGGGGAGCGTGGTGTAGTTGGGTTTAAGCGCTTTGGTTTTTCATTTATACTTGATTCGTTCACTTCCTTCGACGTGCCGAGGTGTTGAATAAATAAATTATTGAGCTCGGGGAGCATGGGATAGCTGGGTTTCAGCGCTTCGATTTTTCATTTATACTTGCTTCGTTCGCCTCCCTTCGTCGTGTCGAGGTGTTGAATAAATAAATATTGAGCTCGGGGAGCATGGTGTAGTTGGGTTTAAGCGCTTTGGTTTTTCATTTATACTTGATTCGTTCGCCTTCCTTCGAAGTACCGAGGTGTTGAATAAATAAATTTTTGAGATCGGGGAGCATGGGATAGCTGAGTTTAAGCGCTTTGACTTTTCATTTATAGTTGCTTGGTTCGCATTCCTTTGACCTGCTGGGGTGTTGATTAAATAAATTATTGAGCTAGGGGAGCGTGGTGTAGTTGGGTTTAAGCGCTTATGTTTTTCATTTATACTTGATTCGTTCACTTCCCTTCGACGTGCCGAGGTGTTGAATAAATAAATTATTGAGCTCGGGGAGCATGGGATAGCTGGGTTTCAGCGCTTCGATTTTTCATTTATACTTGCTTCGTTCGCCTCCCTTCGTCGTGTCGAGGTGTGGAATAAATAAATTATTGAGCTCGGGGAGCATGGTGTAGTTGGGTTTAAGCGCTTTGGTTTATCATTTATACTTGATTCGTTTGCATTCCTTCGACGTGCCGAGGTGTTGAATAAATAAATTAGTGAGCTCGGGGAGCATGGGATATCTGAGTTTAAGCGCTTTGATTTTTCATTTATAGTTGCTTGGTTCGCATTCCTTTGACGTGTTGAGGTGTTGATTAAATAAATTATTGAGCTCGGGGAGCGTGGTGTAGTTGGGTTTAAGCGCTTTGGTTTTTCATTTATACTTGATTCGTTCGCCTCCTTCGACGTGCCGAGGTGTTGAATAAATAAATTATTGAGCTCGGGGAGCATGGGATAGCTGAGTTTAAGCGCTTTGATTTTTCATTTATAGTTGCTTGGTTCGCATTCCTTTGACGTGTTGAGGTGTTGATTAAATAAATTATTGAGCTCGGGGAGCGTGGTGTAGTTGGGTTTAAGCGCTTTGGTTTTTCAATTATACTTGATTCGTTCACCTCCCTTCGACGTGCCGAGGTGTTGAATAAATAAATTATTGAGCTCGGGGAGCATGGGATAGCTGAGTTTAAGCGCTTTGATTTTTCATTTATAGTTGCTTGGTTCGCATTCCTTTGACGTGTTGAGGTGTTGATTAAATAAATTATTGAGCTCGGGGAGCGTGGTGTAGTTGGGTTTAAGCGCTTTGGTTTTCATTTATACTTGATTCGTTCGCCTTCCTTCGAAGTACCGAGGTGTTGAATAAATAAATTTTTGAGATCGGGGAGCATGGGATAGCTGAGTTTAAGGGCTTTGACTTTTCATTTATAGTTGCTTGGTTCGCATTCCTTTGACCTGCTGGGGTGTTGATTAAATAAATTATTGAGCTAGGGGAGCGTGGTGTAGTTGGGTTTAAGCGCTTATGTTTTTCATTTATACTTGATTCGTTCACTTCCCTTCGACGTGCCGAGGTGTTGAATAAATAAATTATTGAGCTCGGGGAGCATGGGATAGCTGGGTTTAAGCGCTTTGATTTTTCATTTATACTTGCTTCGTTCGCCTTCCTTCGACGTGCCGAGGTGTTGCATAAATAAATTATTGAGCTAGGGGAGCGTGGTGTAGTTGGGTTTAAGCGCTTTGGTTTTTCATTTATACTTGATTCGTTCGCCTTCCTTCGACGTACCGAGGTGTTGAATAAATAAATTATTGAGCTCGGGGAGCATGGGATAGCTGGGTTTCAGCGCTTCGATTTTTCATTTATACTTGCTTCGTTCGCCTCCCTTCGTCGTGTCGAGGTGTTGAATAAATAAATGATTGAGCTCGGGGAGCATGGTGTAGTTGGGTTTAAGCGCTTTGGTTTATCATTTATACTTGATTCGTTTGCATTCCTTCGACGTGCCGAGGTGTTGAATAAAGAAATTAGTGAGCTCGGGGAGCATGGGATATCTGAGTTTAAGCGCTTTGATTTTTCATTTATAGTTGCTTGAATCGCATTCCTTTGACGTGCTGAGGTGTTGATTAAATAAATTATTGAGCTCGGGGAGCGTGGTGTAGTTGGGTTTAAGCGCTTTGGTTTTTCATTTATACTTGATTCGTTCGCCTTCCTTCGAAGTACTGAGGTGTTGAATAAATAAATTTTTGAGATCGGGGAGCATGGGATAGCTGAGTTTAAGGGCTTTGACTTTTCATTTATAGTTGCTTGGTTCGCATTCCTTTGACCTGCTGGTGTGTTGATTAAATAAATTATTGAGCTAGGGGAGCGTGGTGTAGTTGGGTTTAAGCGCTTATGTTTTTCATTTATACTTGATTCGTTTGCATTCCTTCGACGTGCCGAGGTGTTGAATAAATAAATTAGTGAGCTCGGGGAGCATGGGATAGCTGAGTTTAATCGCTTTGACTTTTCATTTATAGTTGCTTCGTTCGCATTCCTTAAACGTGCTGCGGAGTTGATTAAATAAATTATTGAGCTCGGGGAGCGTGGTGTAGTCGGGTTTAAGCGCTTTGGTTTTTCAATTATACTTGATTCGTTCACCTCCCATCGACGTGCCGAGGTGTTGAATAAATAAATTATTGAGCTCGGGGAGCATGGGATAGCTGAGTTTAAGCGCTTTGATTTTTCATTCATAGTTGCTTGGTTCGCATTCCTTTGACGTGTTGAGGTGTTGATTAAATAAATTATTGAGCTCGGGGAGCGTGGTGTAGTTGGGTTTAAGCGCTTTGGTTTTTCATTTATACTTGCTTCGTTCGCCTCCCTTCCACGTGCCGAGGTGTTGAATAAATAAATTATTGAGCTCGGGGAGCATGGGATAGCTGAGTTTAAGCGCCTTGATTTTTCATTTATAGTTGCTTGGTTCGCATTCCTTTGACGTGTTGAGGTGTTGATTAAATAAATTATTGAGCTCGGGGAGCGTGGTGTAGTTGGGTTTAAGCGCTTTGGTTTTTCATTTATACTTGATTCGTTCACCTTCCTTCGACGTACCGAGGTGTTGAATAAATAAATTATTGAGCTCGGGGAGCATGGGATAGCTGGGTTTCAGCGCTTCGATTTTTCATTTATACTTGCTTCGTTCGCCTCCCTTCGTCGTGCCGAGGTGTTGAATAAATAAATTATTGAGCTCGGGGAGCATGGTGTAGTTGGGTTTAAGCGCTTTGGTTTATCATTTATACTTGATTCGTTCACCTTCCTTCGACGTACCGAGGTGTTGAATAAATAAATTATTGAGCTCGGGGAGCATGGGATAGCTGGGTTTCAGCGCTTCGATTTTTCATTTATACTTGCTTCGTTCGCCTCCCTTCGTCGTGCCGAGGTGTTGAATAAATAAATTATTGAGCTCGGGGAGCATGGTGTAGTTGGGTTTAAGCGCTTTGGTTTATCATTTATACTTGATTCGTTCGCATTCCTTCGACGTGCCGAGGTGTTGAATAAATAAATTATTGAGCTCGGGGAGCATGGGATATCTGAGTTTAAGCGCTTTGATTTTTCATTTATAGTTGCTTGAATCGCAT
This sequence comes from Nasonia vitripennis, assembly GCF_009193385.2. Classification (NCBI taxonomy): domain Eukaryota; kingdom Metazoa; phylum Arthropoda; class Insecta; order Hymenoptera; family Pteromalidae; genus Nasonia; species Nasonia vitripennis. The sequence continues at coordinate 24,617 of NW_022279800.1, forward strand.
TCCTTTGACGTGCTGAGGTGTTGAATAAATAAATTATTGAGCTCGGGGAGCATGGGATAGCTGAGTTTAAGCGCTTTGATTTTTCATTTATAGTTGCTTGGTTCGCATTCCTTCGACGTGCCGAGGTGTTGAATAAATAAATTATTGAGCTCGGGGAGCATGGGATATCTGAGTTTAAGCGCTTTGACTTTTCATTTATAGTTGCTTGGTTCGCATTCCTTTGACCTGCTGGGGTGTTGATTAAATAAATTATTGAGCTAGGGGAGCGTGGTGTAGTTGGGTTTAAGCGCTTTGATTTTTCATTTATACTTGATTCGTTCGCATTCCTTCGACGTGCCGAGGTGTTGAATAAATAAATTATTGAGCTCGGGGAGCATGGGATATCTGAGTTTAAGCGCTTTGATTTTTCATTTATAGTTGCTTGGTTCGCATTCCTTTGATGTGTTGAGGTGTTGATTAAATAAATTATTGAGCTCGGGGAGCGTGGTGTAGTTGGGTTTAAGCGCTTTGGTTTTTCATTTATACTTGATTCGTTCGCCTTCCTTCGACGTACCGAGGTGTTGAATAAATAAATTATTGAGATCGGGGAGCATGGGATAGCTGAGTTTAAGCGCTTTGATTTTTCATTTATAGTTGCTTGGTTCGCATTCCTTCGACGTGCCGAGGTGTTGAATAAATAAATTATTGAGCTCGGGGAGCATGGGATATCTGAGTTTAAGCGCTTTGATTTTTCATTTATAGTTGCTTGAATCGCATTCCTTTGACGTGCTGAGGTGTTGAATAAATAAATTATTGAGCTCGGGGAGCATAGGATAGCTGGGTTTCAGCGCTTCGATTTTTCATTTATACTTGCTTCGTTCGCCACCCTTCGTCGTGCCGAGGTGTTGAATAAATAAATTATTGAGCTCGGGGAGCATGGTGTAGTTGGGTTTAAGCGCTTTGGTTTATCATTTATACTTGATTCGTTCGCATTCCTTCGACGTGCCGAGGTGTTGAATAAATAAATTATTGAGCTCGGGGAGCATGGGATATCTGAGTTTAAGCGCTTTGATTTTTCATTTATAGTTGCTTGGTTCGCATTCCTTCGACGTGCCGAGGTGTTGAATAAATAAATTATTGAGCTCGGGGAGCATGGGATATCTGAGTTTAAGCGCTTTGATTTTTCATTTATAGTTGCTTGTTCGCATTCCTTTGACGTGCTGAGGTGTTGAATAAATAAATTATTGAGCTCGGGGAGCATGGGATAGCTGGGTTTAAGCGCTTTGATTTTTCATTTATACTTGCTTCGTTCGCATCCTTCGACGTGCCGAGGTGTTGAATAAATAAATTATTGAGCTCGGGGAGCATGGTGTAGTTGGGTTTAAGCGCTTTGGTTTATCATTTATACTTGATTCGTTCGCATTCCTTCGACGTGCCGAGGTGTTGAATAAATAAATTATTGAGCTCGGGGAGCATGGGATAGCTGAGTTTAAGCGCTTTGGTTTTTCATTTATACTTGATTCGTTCGCATTCCTTCGACGTGCCGAGGTGTTGAATAAATAAATTATTGAGCTCGGGGAGCATGGGATATCTGAGTTTAAGCGCTTTGATTTTTCATTTATAGTTGCTTGAATCGCATTCCTTTGACGTGCTGAGGTGTTGAATAAATAAATTATTGAGCTAGGGGAGCGTGGTGTAGTTGGGTTTAAGCGCTTTGATTTTTCATTTATACTTGATTCGTTCGCATTCCTTCGACGTGCCGAGGTGTTGAATAAATAAATTATTGAGCTCGGGGAGCATGGTGTAGTTGGGTTTAAGCGCTTTGGTTTATCATTTATACTTGATTCGTTCGCATTCCTTCGACGTGCCGAGGTGTTGAATAAATAAATTATTGAGCTCGGGGAGCATGGGATATCTGAGTTTAAGCGCTTTGATTTTTCATTTATAGTTGCTTGAATCGCATTCCTTTGACGTGCTGAGGTGTTGATTAAATAAATTATTGAGCTAGGGGAGCGTGGTGTAGTTGGGTTTAAGCGCTTTGATTTTTCATTTATACTTGATTCGTTCGCATTCCTTCGACGTGCCGAGGTGTTGAATAAATAAATTATTGAGCTCGGGGAGCATGGTGTAGTTGGGTTTAAGCGCTTTGGTTTATCATTTATACTTGATTCGTTCGCATTCCTTCGACGTGCCGAGGTGTTGAATAAATAAATTATTGAGCTCGGGGAGCATGGGATATCTGAGTTTAAGCGCTTTGATTTTTCATTTATAGTTGCTTGAATCGCATTCCTTTGACGTGCTGAGGTGTTGAATAAATAAATTATTGAGCTCGGGGAGCATGGGATAGCTGAGTTTAAGCGCTTTGATTTTTCATTTATAGTTGCTTGGTTCGCATTCCTTCGACGTGCCGAGGTGTTGAATAAATAAATTATTGAGCTCGGGGAGCATGGGATATCTGAGTTTAAGCGCTTTGATTTGTCATTTATAGTTGCTTGAATCGCATTCCTTTGACGTGCTGAGGTGTTGAATAAATAAATTATTGAGCTCGGGGAGCGTGGTGTAGTTGGGTTTAAGCGCTTTGGATTTTATTTATACTGCCTTCCTTCATGTGACGAGGTGTTTTAATAAATTATTGGCTGGGAATGGTGTAGTTGTTTAACGCTTGGTTTTTCATTTATACTTGTTCGTTCGCCATCTCCGATGTGCCGAGGTGTTGAATAAATAATTATTGAGCTCGGGGAGCATGGGATAGCTGAGTTTAATCGCTTTGATTTTCATTTATAGTTGCTTGTTCGCATTCCTTTGACGTGCTGGGGTTGATTAAATAAATTATTGAGCTCGGGGAGCGTGGTGTAGTTGGGTTTAAGCGCTTTGGTTTTTCATTATACTTGATTCGTTCGCTCCTTCGACGTGCCGAGGTGTTGAATAAATAAATTATTGAGCTCGGGGAGCATGGGATAGCTGAGTTTAAGCGCTTTGATTTTTCATTTATAGTTGCTTGGTTCGCATTCCTTTGATGTGTTGAGGTGTTGATTAAATAAATTATTGAGCTCGGGGAGCGTGGTGTAGTTGGGTTTAAGCGCTTTGGTTTTTCATTTATACTTGATTCGTTCGCCTTCCTTCGACGTACCGAGGTGTTGAATAAATAAATTATTGAGATCGGGGAGCATGGGATAGCTGAGTTTAAGCGCTTTGATTTTTCATTTATAGTTGCTTGGTTCGCATTCCTTCGACGTGCCGAGGTGTTGAATAAATAAATTATTGAGCTCGGGGAGCATGGGATATCTGAGTTTAAGCGCTTTGATTTTTCATTTATAGTTGCTTGAATCGCATTCCTTTGACGTGCTGAGGTGTTGAATAAATAAATTATTGAGCTCGGGGAGCATGGATAGCTGGGTTTAGCGCTTTGATTTTTCATTTATACTTGCTTCGTTCGCATCCTTCGACGTGCCGAGGTGTTGAATAAATAAATTATTGAGCTCGGGGAGCATGGTGTAGTTGGGTTTAAGCGCTTTGGTTTATCATTTATACTTGATTCGTTCGCATTCCTTCGACGTGCCGAGGTGTTGAATAAATAAATTATTGAGCTCGGGGAGCATGGGATATCTGAGTTTAAGCGCTTTGATTTTTCATTTATAGTTGCTTGAATCGCATTCCTTTGACGTGCTGAGGTGTTGAATAAATAAATTATTGAGCTCGGGGAGCATGGGATAGTTGAGTTTAAGCGCTTTGATTTTTCATTTATACTTGCTTGTTCGCATTCCTTCGACGTGCCGAGGTGTTGAATAAATAAATTATTGAGCTCGGGGAGCATGGGATATCTGAGTTTAAGCGCTTTGATTTTTCATTTATAGTTGCTTGGTTCGCATTCCTTTGACGTGCTGGGGTGTTGATTAAATAAATTATTGAGCTCGGGGAGCGTGGTGTAGTTGGGTTTAAGCGCTTTGGTTTTTCATTTATACTTGATTCGTTCGCATTCCTTCGACGTGCCGAGGTGTTGAATAAATAAATTATTGAGCTCGGGGAGCATGGGATATCTGAGTTTAAGCGCTTTGATTTTTCATTTATAGTTGCTTGGTTCGCATTCCTTTGACGTGCTGAGGTGTTGATTAAATAAATTATTGAGCTCGGGGAGCGTGGTGTAGTTGGGTTTAAGCGCTTTGGTTTTTCATTTATACTTGATTCGTTCGCCTTCCTTCGACGTACCGAGGTGTTGAATAAATAAATTATTGAGCTCGGGGAGCATGGGATAGCTGAGTTTAAGCGCTTTGATTTTTCATTTATAGTTGCTTGGTTCGCATTCCTTCGACGTGCCGAGGTGTTGAATAAATAAATTATTGAGCTCGGGGAGCATGGGATATCTGAGTTTAAGCGCTTTGATTTTTCATTTATAGTTGCTTGGATCGCATTCCTTTGACGTGCCGAGGTGTTGAATAAATAAATTATTGAGCTCGGGGAGCATGGGATAGCTGGGTTTAAGCGCTTTGATTTTTCATTTATACTTGCTTCGTTCGCATTCCTTCGACGTGCCGAGGTGTTGAATAAATAAATTATTGAGCTCGGGGAGCATGGTGTAGTTGGGTTTAAGCGCTTTGGTTTTTCATTTATACTTGATTCGTTCGCATTCCTTCGACGTGCCGAGGTGTTGAATAAATAAATTATTGAGCTCGGGGAGCATGGGATATCTGAGTTTAAGCGCTTTGATTTTTCATTTATAGTTGCTTGTTCGCATTCCTTGACGTGCTGAGGTGTTGATAAATAAATTATTGAGCTCGGGGAGCATGGTGTAGTTGGGTTTAAGCGCTTTGGTTTTTCATTTATACTTGATTCGTTCGCATTCCTTCGACGTGCCGAGGTGTTGAATAAATAAATTATTGAGCTCGGGGAGCATGGGATAGCTGGTTTAAGCGCTTTGATTTTTCATTTATACTTGCTTCGTTCGCATTCCTTCGACGTGCCGAGGTGTTGAATAAATAAATTATTGAGCTCGGGGAGCATGGTGTAGTTGGGTTTAAGCGCTTTGGTTTTTCATTTATACTTGATTCGTTCGCATTCCTTCGACGTGCCGAGGTGTTGAATAAATAAATTATTGAGCTCGGGGAGCATGGGATATCTGAGTTTAAGCGCTTTGATTTTTCATTTATAGTTGCTTGGTTCGCATTCCTTCGACGTGCCGAGGTGTTGAATAAATAAATTATTGAGCTCGGGGAGCATGGGATATCTGAGTTTAAGCGCTTTGATTTTTCATTTATAGTTGCTTGATCGCATTCCTTTGACGTGCGAGGTGTTGAATAAATAAATTATTGAGCTCGGGGAGCATGGGATAGCTGGGTTTAAGCGCTTTGATTTTTCATTTATACTTGCTTCGTTCGCATTCCTTCGACGTGCCGAGGTGTTGAATAAATAAATTATTGAGCTCGGGGAGCATGGTGTAGTTGGGTTTAAGCGCTTTGGTTTTCATTTATACTTGATTCGTTCGCATTCCTTCGACGTGCCGAGGTGTTGAATAAATAAATTATTGAGCTCGGGGAGCATGGGATAGCTGAGTTTAAGCGCTTTGATTTTTCATTTATAGTTGCTTGGTTCGCATTCCTTTGACGTGCTGAGGTGTTGAATAAATAAATTATTGAGCTCGGGGAGCTGGTGTAGTTGGGTTTAAGCGCTTTGATTTTTCATTTATACTTGATTCGTTCGCATTCCTTCGACGTGCCGAGGTGTTGAATAAATAAATTATTGAGCTCGGGGAGCATGGGATAGCTGAGTTTAAGCGCTTTGATTTTTCATTTATAGTTGCTTGGTTCGCATTCCTTTGACGTGCTGGAGGTGTTGATTAAATAAATTATTGAGCTAGGGGAGCGTGGTGTAGTTGGGTTTAAGCGCTTTGATTTTTCATTTATACTTGATTCGTTCGCATTCCTTCGACGTGCCGAGGTGTTGAATAAATAAATTATTGAGCTCGGGGAGCATGGGATATCTGAGTTTAAGCGCTTTGATTTTTCATTTATAGTTGCTTGGTTCGCATTCCTTGACGTGTGAGGTGTTGATAAATAAATTATTGAGCTCGGGGAGCATGGTGTAGTTGGGTTTAAGCGCTTTGGTTTTTCATTTATACTTGCTTCGTTCGCCTCCTTCGACGTGCCGAGGTGTTGAATAAATAAATTATTGAGCTCGGGGAGCATGGATAGCTGGGTTTAAGCGCTTTGATTTTCATTTATACTTGCTTCGTTCGCATCCCTTCGACGTGCCGAGGTGTTGAATAAATAAATTATTGAGCTCGGGGAGCATGGATAGCTGGGTTTAAGCGCTTTGGTTTTTCATTTATACTTGATTCGTTCGCCTTCCTTCGACGTGCCGAGGTGTTGAATAAATAAATTATTGAGCTCGGGGAGCATGGGATAGCTGAGTTTAAGCGCTTTGATTTTTCATTTATAGTTGCTTGAATCGCATTCCTTTGACGTGCTGAGGTGTTGAATAAATAAATTATTGAGCTCGGGGAGCGTGGTGTAGTTGGGTTTAAGCGCTTTGGATTTTGATTTATACTCGCCTTCCTTCAATGTGACGAGGTGTTTTTAATAAACTATTGGCTTGGGATCGTGGGTAGTTTAGTTTAATCGCTTGGTTTTTAATTTATACTCGCTACGTCGCCATTCCGATGTGCCGAGGTGTTGAATAAATAATTATTGACTCGGGGAGCATGGGATAGCTGAGTTTAATCGCTTTGATTTTCATTTATAGTTGCTTCGTTCGATTCCTTTACGTGCTGCGGGTTGATTAAATAAATTATTGAGCTCGGGGAGCGTGGTGTAGTTGGGTTTAAGCGCTTTGGTTTTTCATTTATACTTGATTCGTTCCATTCCTTCGACGTGCCGAGGTGTTGAATAAATAAATTATTGAGCTCGGGGAGCATGGGATAGCTGAGTTTAAGCGCTTTGATTTTCATTTATAGTTGCTTGTTCGCATTCCTTTGACGTGCTGGGTGTTGATTAAATAAATTATTGAGCTCGGGGAGCGTGGTGTAGTTGGGTTTAAGCGCTTTGGTTTTTCATTATACTTGATTCGTTCACCTTCCGTGACGTGCCGAGGTGTTGAATAAATAAATTATTGAGCTCGGGGAGCATGGGATAGCTGAGTTTAAGCGCTTTGATTTTTCATTTATAGTTGCTTGGTTCGCATTCCTTTGACGTGCTGAGGTGTTGATTAAATAAATTATTGAGCTCGGGGAGCGTGGTGTAGTTGGGTTTAAGCGCTTTGGTTTTCATTTATACTTGATTCGTTCGCCTTCCTTCGACGTACCGAGGTGTTGAATAAATAAATTATTGAGATCGGGGAGCATGGGATAGCTGAGTTTAAGCGCTTTGATTTTTCATTTATAGTTGCTTGGTTCGCATTCCTTCGACGTGCCGAGGTGTTGAATAAATAAATTATTGAGCTCGGGGAGCATGGGATATCTGAGTTTAAGCGCTTTGATTTTTCATTTATAGTTGCTTGATCGCATTCCTTTGACGTGCTGAGGTGTTGAATAAATAAATTATTGAGCTCGGGGAGCATGGATAGCTGGGTTTCAGCGCTTCGATTTTTCATTTATACTTGCTTCGTTCGCCACCCTTCGTCGTGCCGAGGTGTTGAATAAATAAATTATTGAGCTCGGGGAGCATGGTGTAGTTGGGTTTAAGCGCTTTGGTTTATCATTTATACTTGATTCGTTCGCATTCCTTCGACGTGCCGAGGTGTTGAATAAATAAATTATTGAGCTCGGGGAGCATGGGATATCTGAGTTTAAGCGCTTTGATTTTTCATTTATAGTTGCTTGAATCGCATTCCTTTGACGTGCTGAGGTGTTGAATAAATAAATTATTGAGCTCGGGGAGCATGGGATAGCTGAGTTTAAGCGCTTTGATTTTTCATTTATAGTTGCTTGGTTCGCATTCCTTCGACGTGCCGAGGTGTTGAATAAATAAATTATTGAGCTCGGGGAGCATGGGATATCTGAGTTTAAGCGCTTTGATTTTTCATTTATAGTTGCTTGAATCGCATTCCTTTGACGTGCTGAGGTGTTGAATAAATAAATTATTGAGCTCGGGGAGCATGGGATAGCTGAGTTTAAGCGCTTTGACTTTTCATTTATAGTTGCTTGGTTCGCATTCCTTTGACCTGCTGGGGTGTTGATTAAATAAATTATTGAGCTAGGGGAGCGTGGTGTAGTTGGGTTTAAGCGCTTTGATTTTTCATTTATACTTGATTCGTTCGCATTCCTTCGACGTGCCGAGGTGTTGAATAAATAAATTATTGAGCTCGGGGAGCATGGGATAGCTGAGTTTAAGCGCTTTGATTTTTCATTTATAGTTGCTTGGTTCGCATTCCTTTGACGTGTTGAGGTGTTGATTAAATAAATTATTGAGCTCGGGGAGCGTGGTGTAGTTGGGTTTAAGCGCTTTGGTTTTTCATTTATACTTGCTTCGTTCGCCTCCCTTCGACGTGCCGAGGTGTTGAATAAATAAATTATTGAGCTCGGGGAGCATGGATAGCTGGGTTTAAGCGCTTTGGTTTTTCATTTATACTTGCTTCGTTCGTCTTCCTTCGACGTGCCGAGGTGTTGAATAAATAAATTATTGAGCTCGGGGAGCATGGTGTAGTTGGGTTTAAGCGCTTTGGTTTATCATTTATAGTTGCTTGAATCGCATTCCTTTGACGTGCTGAGGTGTTGAATAAATAAATTATTGAGCTCGGGGAGCATAGGATAGCTGGGTTTCAGCGCTTCGATTTTTCATTTATACTTGATTCGTTCGCATTCCTTCGACGTGCCGAGGTGTTGAATAAATAAATTATAGAGCTCGGGGAGCATGGGATAGCTGAGTTTAAGTGCTTTGGTTTATCATTTATACTTGATTCGTTCGCATTCCTTCGACGTGCCGAGGTGTTGAATAAATAAATTATTGAGCTCGGGGAGCATGGGATATCTGAGTTTAAGCGCTTTGATTTTTCATTTATAGTTGCTTGAATCGCATTCCTTTGACGTGCTGAGGTGTTGAATAAATAAATTATTGAGCTCGGGGAGCGTGGTGTAGTTGGGTTTAAGCGCTTTGATTTTTCATTTATACTTGATTCGTTCGCATTCCTTCGACGTGCCGAGGTGTTGAATAAATAAATTATTGAGCTCGGGGAGCATGGTGTAGTTGGGTTTAAGCGCTTTGGTTTATCATTTATACTTGATTCGTTCGCATTCCTTCGACGTGCCGAGGTGTTGAATAAATAAATTATTGAGCTCGGGGAGCATGGGATATCTGAGTTTAAGCGCTTTGATTTTTCATTTATAGTTGCTTGATCGCATTCCTTTGACGTGCTGAGGTGTTGAATAAATAAATTATTGAGCTCGGGGAGCATGGGATAGCTGAGTTTAAGCGCTTTGATTTTTCATTTATAGTTGCTTGGTTCGCATTCCTTCGACGTGCCGAGGTGTTGAATAAATAAATTATTGAGCTCGGGGAGCATGGGATATCTGAGTTTAAGCGCTTTGATTTTTCATTTATAGTTGCTTGAATCGCATTCCTTTGACGTGCTGAGGTGTTGAATAAATAAATTATTGAGATCGGGGAGCATGGGATAGCTGAGTTTAAGTGCTTTGACTTTTCATTTATAGTTGCTTGGTTCGCATTCCTTTGACCTGCTGGGGTGTTGATTAAATAAATTATTGAGCTAGGGGAGCGTGGTGTAGTTGGGTTTAAGCGCTTTGATTTTTCATTTATACTTGATTCGTTCGCATTCCTTCGACGTGCCGAGGTGTTGAATAAATAAATTATTGAGCTCGGGGAGCATGGGATAGCTGAGTTTAAGCGCTTTGATTTTTCATTTATAGTTGCTTGGTTCGCATTCCTTTGACGTGCTGAGGTGTTGATTAAATAAATTATTGAGCTCGGGGAGCGTGGTGTAGTTGGGTTTAAGCGCTTTGGTTTTTCATTTATACTTGCTTCGTTCGCCTCCTTCGACGTGCCGAGGTGTTGAATAAATAAATTATTGAGCTCGGGGAGCATCAGATAGCTGGGTTGAATCGCTTTGGTTTTTCATTTATACTTGATTCGTTCACCTCCCATCGACGTGCCGAGGTGTTGAATAAATAAATTATTGAGCTCGGGGAGCATCGGATAGCTGGGTTGAATCGCTTTGGTTTTTCATTTATACTTGATTCGTTCACCTCCCATCGACGTGCCGAGGTGTTGAATAAATAAATTATTGAGCTCGGGGAGCATGGGATAGCTGAGTTTAAGCGCTTTGATTTTTCATTTATAGTTGCTTGAATCGCATTCCTTTGACGTGCTGAGGTGTTGAATAAATAAATTATTGAGCTCAGGGAGCGTGGTGTAGTTGGGTTTAAGCGCTTTGGATTTTGATTTATACTCGCCTTCCTTCATGTGACGAGGTGTTTTTTAATAAATATTGGCTTGGGATCGAGGTAGTTTAGTTTAATCGCTTGGTTTTTAATTTATACTCGTACGCTCGCCATCGTCGATGTGCCGAGGTGTTGAATAAATAATTATTGAACTCGGGGAGCATGGGATAGCTGAGTTTAATCGCTTTGACTTTTCATTTATAGTTGCTTCGTTCGATTCCTTTACGTGCTGGGTGTTGATTAAATAAATTATTGAGCTCGGGGAGCGTGGTGTAGTTGGGTTTAAGCGCTTTGGTTTTTCAATTATACTTGATTCGTTCACCTCCCGTAGACGTGCCGAGGTGTTGAATAAATAAATTATTGAGCTCGGGGAGCATGGGATAGCTGAGTTTAAGGGCTTTGACTTTTCATTTATAGTTGCTTGGTTCGCATTCCTTTGACGTGCTGGGGTGTTGATTAAATAAATTATTGAGCTCGGGGAGCGTGGTGTAGTTGGGTTTAAGCGCTTTGGTTTTTCATTTATACTTGATTCGTTCGCCTTCCTTCGACGTACCGAGGTGTTGAATAAATAAATTATTGAGCTCGGGGAGCATGGGATAGCTGAGTTTAAGCGCTTTGATTTTTCATTTATAGTTGCTTGGTTCGCATTCCTTCGACGTGCCGAGGTGTTGAATAAATAAATTATTGAGCTCGGGGAGCATGGGATATCTGAGTTTAAGCGCTTTGATTTTTCATTTATAGTTGCTTGAATCGCATTCCTTTGACGTGCTGAGGTGTTGAATAAATAAATTATTGAGCTCGGGGAGCATAGGATAGCTGGGTTTCAGCGCTTCGATTTTTCATTTATACTTGCTTCGTTCGCCACCCTTCGTCGTGCCGAGGTGTTGAATAAATAAATTATTGAGCTCGGGGAGCATGGTGTAGTTGGGTTTAAGCGCTTTGGTTTATCATTTATACTTGATTCGTTCGCATTCCTTCGACGTGCCGAGGTGTTGAATAAATAAATTATTGAGCTCGGGGAGCATGGGATATCTGAGTTTAAGCGCTTTGATTTTTCATTTATAGTTGCTTGAATCGCATTCCTTTGACGTGCTGAGGTGTTGAATAAATAAATTATTGAGCTCGGGGAGCATGGGATAGCTGAGTTTAAGCGCTTTGATTTTTCATTTATAGTTGCTTGGTTCGCATTCCTTCGACGTGCCGAGGTGTTGAATAAATAAATTATTGAGCTCGGGGAGCATGGGATATCTGAGTTTAAGCGCTTTGATTTTTCATTTATAGTTGCTTGAATCGCATTCCTTTGACGTGCTGAGGTGTTGAATAAATAAATTATTGAGATCGGGGAGCATGGGATAGCTGAGTTTAAGTGCTTTGACTTTTCATTTATAGTTGCTTGGTTCGCATTCCTTTGACCTGCTGGGGTGTTGATTAAATAAATTATTGAGCTAGGGGAGCGTGGTGTAGTTGGGTTTAAGCGCTTTGATTTTTCATTTATACTTGATTCGTTCGCATTCCTTCGACGTGCCGAGGTGTTGAATAAATAAATTATTGAGCTCGGGGAGCATGGGATAGCTGAGTTTAAGCGCTTTGATTTTTCATTTATAGTTGCTTGGTTCGCATTCCTTTGACGTGTTGAGGTGTTGATTAAATAAATTATTGAGCTCGGGGAGCGTGGTGTAGTTGGGTTTAAGCGCTTTGGTTTTTCATTTATACTTGCTTCGTTCGCCTCCCTTCGACGTGCCGAGGTGTTGAATAAATAAATTATTGAGCTCGGGGAGCATCGGATAGCTGGGTTGAATCGCTTTGGTTTTTCATTTATACTTGCTTCGTTCGCCTTCCTTCGACGTGCCGAGGTGTTGAATAAATAAATTATTGAGCTCGGGGAGCATGGTGTAGTTGGGTTTAAGCGCTTTGGTTTTCATTTATAGTTGCTTGTCGCATTCCTTGACGTGCTGAGGTGTTGAATAAATAAATTATTGAGCTCGGGGAGCATGGATAGCTGGGTTTAGCGCTTGATTTTTCATTTATACTTGCTTCGTTCGCATTCCTTCGTCGTGCCGAGGTGTTGAATAAATAAATTATTGAGCTCGGGGAGCATGGTGTAGTTGGGTTTAAGCGCTTTGGTTTATCATTTATACTTGATTCGTTCGCATTCCTTCGACGTGCCGAGGTGTTGAATAAATAAATTATTGAGCTCGGGGAGCATGGGATATCTGAGTTTAAGCGCTTTGATTTTTCATTTATAGTTGCTTGAATCGCATTCCTTTGACGTGCTGAGGTGTTGAATAAATAAATTATTGAGCTCGGGGAGCATGGGATAGCTGAGTTTAAGCGCTTTGATTTTTCATTTATAGTTGCTTGGTTCGCATTCCTTCGACGTGCCGAGGTGTTGAATAAATAAATTATTGAGCTCGGGGAGCATGGGATATCTGAGTTTAAGCGCTTTGATTTTTCATTTATAGTTGCTTGAATCGCATTCCTTTGACGTGCTGTGGTGTTGAATAAATAAATTATTGAGATCGGGGAGCATGGGATAGCTGAGTTTAAGTGCTTTGACTTTTCATTTATAGTTGCTTGGTTCGCATTCCTTTGACCTGCTGGGGTGTTGATTAAATAAATTATTGAGCTAGGGGAGCGTGGTGTAGTTGGGTTTAAGCGCTTTGATTTTTCATTTATACTTGATTCGTTCGCATTCCTTCGACGTGCCGAGGTGTTGAATAAATAAATTATTGAGCTCGGGGAGCATGGGATAGCTGAGTTTAAGCGCTTTGATTTTTCATTTATAGTTGCTTGGTTCGCATTCCTTTGACGTGTTGAGGTGTTGATTAAATAAATTATTGAGCTCGGGGAGCGTGGTGTAGTTGGGTTTAAGCGCTTTGGTTTTTCATTTATACTTGCTTCGTTCGCCTCCCTTCCACGTGCCGAGGTGTTGAATAAATAAATTATTGAGCTCGGGGAGCATCAGATAGCTGGGTTAAGCGCTTTGGTTTTTCATTTATACTTGCTTCGTTCGTCTTCCTTCGACGTGCCGAGGTGTTGAATAAATAAATTATTGAGCTCGGGGAGCATGGTGTAGTTGGGTTTAAGCGCTTTGGTTTATCATTTATAGTTGCTTGAATCGCATTCCTTTGACGTGCTGAGGTGTTGAATAAATAAATTATTGAGCTCGGGGAGCATAGGATAGCTGGGTTTCAGCGCTTCGATTTTTCATTTATACTTGCTTCGTTCGCCACCCTTCGTCGTGCCGAGGTGTTGAATAAATAAATTATTGAGCTCGGGGAGCATGGTGTAGTTGGGTTTAAGCGCTTTGGTTTATCATTTATACTTGATTCGTTCGCATTCCTTCGACGTGCCGAGGTGTTGAATAAATAAATTATTGAGCTCGGGGAGCATGGGATATCTGAGTTTAAGCGCTTTGATTTTTCATTTATAGTTGCTTGAATCGCATTCCTTTGACGTGCTGAGGTGTTGAATAAATAAATTATTGAGCTCGGGGAGCATGGGATAGCTGAGTTTAAGCGCTTTGATTTTTCATTTATAGTTGCTTGGTTCGCATTCCTTCGACGTGCCGAGGTGTTGAATAAATAAATTATTGAGCTCGGGGAGCATGGGATATCTGAGTTTAAGCGCTTTGATTTTTCATTTATAGTTGCTTGAATCGCATTCCTTTGACGTGCTGTGGTGTTGAATAAATAAATTATTGAGATCGGGGAGCATGGGATAGCTGAGTTTAAGTGCTTTGACTTTTCATTTATAGTTGCTTGGTTCGCATTCATTTGACCTGCTGGGGTGTTGATTAAATAAATTATTGAGCTAGGGGAGCGTGGTGTAGTTGGGTTTAAGCGCTTTGATTTTTCATTTATACTTGATTCGTTCGCATTCCTTCGACGTGCCGAGGTGTTGAATAAATAAATTATTGAGCTCGGGGAGCATGGGATAGCTGAGTTTAAGCGCTTTGATTTTTCATTTATAGTTGCTTGGTTCGCATTCCTTTGACGTGTTGAGGTGTTGATTAAATAAATTATTGAGCTCGGGGAGCGTGGTGTAGTTGGGTTTAAGCGCTTTGGTTTTTCATTTATACTTGCTTCGTTCGCCTCCCTTCCACGTGCCGAGGTGTTGAATAAATAAATTATTGAGCTCGGGGAGCATCAGATAGCTGGGTTAATCGCTTTGGTTTTTCATTTATACTTGCTTCGTTCGCTTCCTTCGACGTGCCGAGGTGTTGAATAAATAAATTATTGAGCTCGGGGAGCATGGTGTAGTTGGGTTTAAGCGCTTTGGTTTTCATTTATATTGATTCGTTCGCTTCCTTGACGTGCGAGGTGTTGATAAATAAATTATTGAGCTGGGACATGGGTAGTTGGTTTAAGCGCTTTGTTTTTCATTTATACTTGCTTCGTTCGCCTTCCTTCGACGTGCCGAGGTGTTGAATAAATAAATTATTGAGCTCGGGGAGCATGGATAGCTGGTTTAAGCGCTTTGTTTTCATTTATACTTGCTTCGTTCGCTTCCTTCGACGTGCCGAGGTGTTGAATAAATAAATTATTGAGCTCGGGGAGCATGGTGTAGTTGGGTTTAAGCGCTTTGGTTTTCATTTATACTTGATTCGTTCGCCTTCCTTCGACGTGCCGAGGTGTTGAATAAATAAATTATTGAGCTCGGGGAGCATGGGATAGCTGGGTTTAAGCGCTTTGATTTTTCATTTATACTTGCTTCGTTCGCCTTCCTTCGTCGTGCCGAGGTGTTGAATAAATAAATTATTGAGCTCGGGGAGCATGGTGTAGTTGGGTTTAAGCGCTTTGGTTTATCATTTATACTTGATTCGTTCGCATTCCTTCGACGTGCCGAGGTGTTGAATAAATAAATTATTGAGCTCGGGGAGCATGGGATATCTGAGTTTAAGCGCTTATGATTTTTCATTTATAGTTGCTTGAATCGCATTCCTTTGACGTGCTGAGGTGTTGAATAAATAAATTATTGAGCTCGGGGAGCGTGGTGTAGTTGGGTTTAAGCGCTTTGGATTTTCATTTATACTCGCCTTCCTTCATGTGCGAGGTGTTTTAATAAATATTGGCTGGGAATGGGAGTTAGTTTAACGCTTGGTTTTTATTTATACTTGCTCGTCGCATTCCGACGTGCCGAGGTGTTGAATAAATAAATTATTGAGCTCGGGGAGCATGGGATAGCTGAGTTTAAGCGCTTTGACTTTTCATTTATAGTTGCTTGTTCGCATTCCTTTGACGTGCTGGGTGTTGATTAAATAAATTATTGAGCTCGGGGAGCGTGGTGTAGTTGGGTTTAAGCGCTTTGTTTTTCATTTATACTTGATTCGTTCGCATTCCTTCGACGTGCCGAGGTGTTGAATAAATAAATTATTGAGCTCGGGGAGCATGGGATAGCTGAGTTTAAGCGCTTTGATTTTTCATTTATAGTTGCTTGGTTCGCATTCCTTTGACGTGTGAGGTGTTGATTAAATAAATTATTGAGCTCGGGGAGCGTGGTGTAGTTGGGTTTAAGCGCTTTGGTTTTTCATTTATACTTGCTTCGTTCGCCTCCCTTCGACGTGCCGAGGTGTTGAATAAATAAATTATTGAGCTCGGGGAGCATGGATAGCTGGGTTTAATCGCTTTGGTTTTTCATTTATACTTGCTTCGTTCGCCTCCCTTCGACGTGCGAGGTGTTGAATAAATAAATTATTGAGCTCGGGGAGCATGGGTAGTGGGTTTAAGCGCTTTGGTTTTTCATTTATACTTGATTCGTTCACCTCCATCGACGTGCCGAGGTGTTGAATAAATAAATTATTGAGCTCGGGGAGCATGGGATAGCTGAGTTTAAGCGCTTTGATTTTTCATTTATAGTTGCTTGATCGCATTCCTTTGACGTGCTGAGGTGTTGAATAAATAAATTATTGAGCTCGGGAGCGTGGTGTAGTTGGGTTTAAGCGCTTTGGATTTTATTTATACTCGCCTTCCTTCAATGTGACGAGGTGTTTTTTAATAAACTATTGCGCTTGGGAATCGAGGAGTAGTTGTTTAATCGCTATGGTTTTTAATTTATACTCGCTTCGCTCGCCATCTTCCGATGTGCCGAGGTGTTGAATAAATAAATTATTGAACTCGGGGAGCATGGGATAGCTGAGTTTAATCGCTTTGACTTTTCATTTATAGTTGCTTCGTTCGCATTCCTTTACGTGCTGGGGTTGATTAAATAAATTATTGAGCTCGGGGAGCGTGGTGTAGTTGGGTTTAAGCGCTTGGTTTTTCATTTATACTTGATTCGTTCACCTCCGTGACGTGCCGAGGTGTTGAATAAATAAATTATTGAGCTCGGGGAGCATGGGATAGCTGAGTTTAAGCGCTTTGACTTTTCATTTATAGTTGCTTCGTTCGCATTCCTTTGACGTGCTGGGTGTTGATAAATAAATTATTGAGCTCGGGGAGCGTGGTGTAGTTGGGTTTAAGCGCTTTGGTTTTTCATTATACTTGATTCGTTCACCTCCTTCGACGTGCCGAGGTGTTGAATAAATAATTATTGAGCTCGGGGAGCATGGGATAGCTGAGTTTAAGGGCTTTGACTTTTCATTTATAGTTGCTTGGTTCGCATTCCTTTGACCTGCTGGGGTGTTGATTAAATAAATTATTGAGCTCGGGGAGCGTGGTGTAGTTGGGTTTAAGCGCTTTGGTTTTTCATTTATACTTGATTCGTTCGCCTTCCTTCGACGTGCCGAGGTGTTGAATAAATAAATTATTGAGCTCGGGGAGCATGGGATAGCTGAGTTTAAGCGCTTTGATTTTTCATTTATAGTTGCTTCGTTCGCATTCCTTCGACGTGCCGAGGTGTTGAATAAATAAATTATTGAGCTCGGGGAGCATGGGATATCTGAGTTTAAGCGCTTTGATTTTTCATTTATAGTTGCTTGATCGCATTCCTTTGACGTGCTGAGGTGTTGAATAAATAAATTATTGAGCTCGGGGAGCATGGGATAGCTGGGTTTCAGCGCTTTGATTTTTCATTTATACTTGCTTCGTTCGCCACCCTTCGACGTGCCGAGGTGTTGAATAAATAAATTATTGAGCTCGGGGAGCATGGTGTAGTTGGGTTTAAGCGCTTTGGTTTATCATTTATACTTGATTCGTTCGCATTCCTTCGACGTGCCGAGGTGTTGAATAAATAAATTATTGAGCTCGGGGAGCATGGGATATCTGAGTTTAAGCGCTTTGATTTTTCATTTATAGTTGCTTGAATCGCATTCCTTTGACGTGCTGAGGTGTTGAATAAATAAATTATTGAGCTCGGGGAGCATGGGATAGCTGAGTTTAAGCGCTTTGATTTTTCATTTATAGTTGCTTGGTTCGCATTCCTTCGACGTGCCGAGGTGTTGAATAAATAAATTATTGAGCTCGGGGAGCATGGGATAGTTGGGTTTAAGCGCTTTGATTTTTCATTTATAGTTGCTTGAATCGCATTCCTTGACGTGCCGAGGTGTTGAATAAATAAATTATTGAGCTCGGGGAGCATGGGATAGCTGAGTTTAAGCGCTTTGACTTTTCATTTATAGTTGCTTGGTTCGCATTCCTTTGACGTGCTGGGGTGTTGATTAAATAAATTATTGAGCTGGGGAGCGTGGTGTAGTTGGGTTTAAGCGCTTTGATTTTTCATTTATACTTGATTCGTTCGCTTCCTTCGACGTGCCGAGGTGTTGAATAAATAAATTATTGAGCTCGGGGAGCATGGGATAGCTGAGTTTAAGCGCTTTGATTTTTCATTTATAGTTGCTTGGTTCGCATTCCTTTGATGTGTTGAGGTGTTGATTAAATAAATTATTGAGCTCGGGGAGCGTGGTGTAGTTGGGTTTAAGCGCTTTGGTTTTTCATTTATACTTGATTCGTTCGCCTCCCTTCGTCGTGCCGAGGTGTTGAATAAATAAATTATTGAGCTCGGGGAGCATGGGATAGCTGGGTTTCAGCGCTTCGATTTTTCATTTATACTTGCTTCGTTCGCTTCCTTCGACGTGCCGAGGTGTTGAATAAATAAATTATTGAGCTCGGGGAGCATGGTGTAGTTGGGTTTAAGCGCTTTGGTTTTTCATTTATACTTGATTCGTTCGCCTTCCTTCGACGTGCCGAGGTGTTGAATAAATAAATTATTGAGCTCGGGGAGCATGGGATAGCTGGGTTTAAGCGCTTTGATTTTTCATTTATACTTGCTTCGTTCGCATTCCTTCGACGTGCGAGGTGTTGAATAAATAAATTATTGAGCTCGGGGAGCATGGTGTAGTTGGGTTTAAGCGCTTTGGTTTTCATTTATACTTGATTCGTTCGCTTCCTTCGACGTGCCGAGGTGTTGAATAAATAAATTATTGAGCTCGGGGAGCATGGGATAGCTGAGTTTAAGCGCTTTGATTTTTCATTTATAGTTGCTTGTTCGCATTCCTTGACGTGCGAGGTGTTGAATAAATAAATTATTGAGCTCGGGGAGCATGGTGTAGTTGAGTTTAAGCGCTTTGATTTTTCATTTATACTTGCTTCGTTCGCATTCCTTCGACGTGCCGAGGTGTTGAATAAATAAATTATTGAGCTCGGGGAGCATGGGATATCTGAGTTTAAGCGCTTTGATTTTTCATTTATAGTTGCTTGTTCGCATTCCTTTGACGTGCTGAGGTGTTGAATAAATAAATTATTGAGCTCGGGGAGCATGGGTAGTGGTTTAAGCGCTTTGATTTTCATTTATATTGCTTGTTCGCATTCCTTGACGTGCGAGGTGTTGATTAAATAAATTATTGAGCTCGGGGAGCGTGGTGTAGTTGGGTTTAAGCGCTTTGGTTTTTCATTTATACTTGATTCGTTCGCTTCCTTCGACGTGCCGAGGTGTTGAATAAATAAATTATTGAGCTCGGGGAGCATGGGATAGCTGAGTTTAAGCGCTTTGATTTTCATTTATAGTTGCTTGTTCGCATTCCTTTGACGTGCTGAGGTGTTGAATAAATAAATTATTGAGCTCGGGGAGCGTGGTGTAGTTGGGTTTAAGCGCTTTGGTTTTCCATTTATACTTGATTCGTTCGCCTTCCTTCGACGTGCCGAGGTGTTGAATAAATAAATTATTGAGCTCGGGGAGCATGGGATAGCTGGGTTTAAGCGCTTTGATTTTTCATTTATAGTTGCTTGGTTCGCATTCCTTGACGTGCTGAGGTGTTGAATAAATAAATTATTGAGCTCGGGGAGCATGGTGTAGTTGGGTTTAAGCGCTTTGGTTTTTCATTTATACTTGATTCGTTCGCCTTCCTTCGACGTGCCGAGGTGTTGAATAAATAAATTATTGAGCTCGGGGAGCATGGGATAGCTGAGTTTAAGCGCTTTGATTTTTCATTTATACTTGCTTCGTTCGCATTCCTTCGACGTGCCGAGGTGTTGAATAAATAAATTATTGAGCTCGGGGAGCATGGTGTAGTTGGGTTTAAGCGCTTTGTTTTCATTTATACTTGATTCGTTCGCATTCCTTCGACGTGCCGAGGTGTTGAATAAATAAATTATTGAGCTCGGGGAGCATGGGATAGCTGAGTTTAAGCGCTTTGATTTTTCATTTATAGTTGCTTCGTTCGCATTCCTTGACGTGCCGAGGTGTTGAATAAATAAATTATTGAGCTCGGGGAGCATGGTGTAGTTGGGTTTAAGCGCTTTGGTTTTTCATTTATACTTGATTCGTTCGCTTCCTTCGACGTGCCGAGGTGTTGAATAAATAAATTATTGAGCTCGGGGAGCATGGGATAGTCTGGGTTTAAGCGCTTTGATTTTCATTTATACTTGCTTCGTTCGCATTCCTTCGACGTGCCGAGGTGTTGAATAAATAAATTATTGAGCTCGGGGAGCATGGGATAGCTGAGTTTAAGCGCTTTGATTTTTCATTTATAGTTGCTTGTTCGCATTCCTTGACGTGCGAGGTGTTGAATAAATAAATTATTGAGCTCGGGAGCTGGTATTGGTTTAGCGCTTGTTTTTATTTATACTTGTTCCTTCTTGCGTAGGTGTTGATAAATAAATTATTGAGCTCGGGAGCGTGGTGTAGTTGGTTTAAGCGCTTTGGTTTTTCATTTATACTTGATTCGTTCGCCTTCCTTCGACGTGCCGAGGTGTTGAATAAATAAATTATTGAGCTCGGGGAGCATGGGATAGCTGAGTTTAAGCGCTTTGACTTTTCATTTATAGTTGCTTCGTTCGCATTCCTTTGACGTGCTGAGGTGTTGATTAAATAAATTATTGAGCTCGGGGAGCGTGGTGTAGTTGGGTTTAAGCGCTTTGGTTTTTCATTTATACTTGATTCGTTCACCTCCCTTCGACGTGCCGAGGTGTTGAATAAATAAATTATTGAGCTCGGGGAGCATGGGATAGCTGAGTTTAAGCGCTTTGATTTTTCATTTATAGTTGCTTGGTTCGCATTCCTTTGACGTGCTGAGGTGTTGATTAAATAAATTATTGAGCTCGGGGAGCGTGGTGTAGTTGGGTTTAAGCGCTTTGGTTTTTCATTTATACTTGATTCGTTCGCCTTCCTTCGACGTGCCGAGGTGTTGAATAAATAAATTATTGAGCTCGGGGAGCATGGGATAGCTGAGTTTAAGCGCTTTGATTTTTCATTTATAGTTGCTTGTTCGCATTCCTTCGACGTGCCGAGGTGTTGATAAATAAATTATTGAGCTCGGGGAGCTGGGTATTGGTTTAAGCGCTTTGTTTTTCATTTATATTGTTGTCGCATTCCTTGACGTGCGAGGTGTTGAATAAATAAATTATTGAGCTCGGGGAGCATGGGTAGCTGGGTTTAAGCGCTTTGATTTTTCATTTATACTTGCTTCGTTCGCATTCCTTCGACGTGCGAGGTGTTGAATAAATAAATTATTGAGCTCGGGGAGCGTGGTGTAGTTGGGTTTAAGCGCTTTGGTTTTCATTTATACTTGATTCGTTCGCATTCCTTCGACGTGCCGAGGTGTTGAATAAATAAATTATTGAGCTCGGGGAGCATGGGATATCTGAGTTTAAGCGCTTTGATTTTTCATTTATAGTTGCTTGTTCGCATTCCTTTGACGTGCTGAGGTGTTGATAAATAAATTATTGAGCTCGGGGAGCATGGGATAGCTGGGTTTAAGCGCTTTGGATTTTTCATTTATACTTGCTTCGTTCGCATTCCTTCGACGTGCCGAGGTGTTGAATAAATAAATTATTGAGCTCGGGGAGCATGGGATATCTGAGTTTAAGCGCTTTGATTTTTCATTTATAGTTGCTTGGTTCGCATTCCTTTGACGTGCTGGGTGTTGATAAATAAATTATTGAGCTCGGGGAGCGTGGTGTAGTTGGGTTTAAGCGCTTTGGTTTTCATTTATACTTGATTCGTTCCCTCCCTTCGACGTGCCGAGGTGTTGAATAAATAAATTATTGAGCTCGGGGAGCATGGGATAGCTGAGTTTAAGCGCTTTGATTTTTCATTTATAGTTGCTTGTTCGCATTCCTTTGACGTGCTGAGGTGTTGAATAAATAAATTATTGAGCTCGGGGAGCGTGGTGTAGTTGGGTTTAAGCGCTTTGGTTTTTCATTTATACTTGATTCGTTCGCCTTCCTTCGACGTGCCGAGGTGTTGAATAAATAAATTATTGAGCTCGGGGAGCATGGGTAGCTGAGTTTAAGCGCTTTGATTTTTCATTTATAGTTGCTTGTTCGCATTCCTTCGACGTGCCGAGGTGTTGAATAAATAAATTATTGAGCTCGGGGAGCATGGGATATCTGAGTTTAAGCGCTTTGATTTTCATTTATAGTTGCTTGTTCGCATTCCTTTGACGTGCTGGGGTGTTGAATAAATAAATTATTGAGCTAGGGGAGCGTGGTGTAGTTGGGTTTAAGCGCTTTGATTTTTCATTTATACTTGATTCGTTCGCATTCCTTCGACGTGCCGAGGTGTTGAATAAATAAATTATTGAGCTCGGGGAGCATGGTGTAGTTGGGTTTAAGCGCTTTGGTTTATCATTTATACTTGATTCGTTCGCATTCCTTCGACGTGCCGAGGTGTTGAATAAATAAATTATTGAGCTCGGGGAGCGTGGGATAGCTGAGTTTAAGCGCTTTGATTTTTCATTTATAGTTGCTTGTTCGCATTCCTTGACGTGTGAGGTGTTGAATAAATAAATTATTGAGCTCGGGGAGCATGGGTAGTTGGGTTTAAGCGCTTTGATTTTTCATTTATACTTGCTTCGTTCGCATTCCTTCGACGTGCCGAGGTGTTGAATAAATAAATTATTGAGCTCGGGGAGCATGGGATATCTGAGTTTAAGCGCTTTGACTTTTCATTTATAGTTGCTTGGTTCGCATTCCTTTGACGTGCGAGGTGTTGAATAAATAAATTATTGAGCTCGGGGAGCGTGGTGTAGTTGGGTTTAAGCGCTTTGATTTTTCATTTATACTTGATTCGTTCGCATTCCTTCGACGTGCCGAGGTGTTGAATAAATAAATTATTGAGCTCGGGGAGCATGGGATAGCTGAGTTTAAGCGCTTTGATTTTTCATTTATAGTTGCTTGGTTCGCATTCCTTTGACGTGCTGAGGTGTTGATTAAATAAATTATTGAGCTCGGGGAGCGTGGTGTAGTTGGGTTTAAGCGCTTTGGTTTTTCATTTATACTTGATTCGTTCGCCTTCCTTCGACGTGCCGAGGTGTTGAATAAATAAATTATTGAGCTCGGGGAGCATGGGATAGCTGAGTTTAAGCGCTTTGATTTTTCATTTATAGTTGCTTGGTTCGCATTCCTTCGACGTGCCGAGGTGTTGAATAAATAAATTATTGAGCTCGGGGAGCATGGGATAGTTGGGTTTAAGCGCTTTGGTTTTTCATTTATAGTTGCTTGTTCGCATTCCTTTGACGTGCGAGGTGTTGAATAAATAAATTATTGAGCTCGGGGAGCATGGGATAGCTGGGTTTAAGCGCTTTGATTTTTCATTTATACTTGCTTCGTTCGCCATCCCTTCGTCGTGCCGAGGTGTTGAATAAATAAATTATTGAGCTCGGGGAGCATGGTGTAGTTGGGTTTAAGCGCTTTGGTTTTTCATTTATACTTGATTCGTTCGCATTCCTTCGACGTGCCGAGGTGTTGAATAAATAAATTATTGAGCTCGGGGAGCATGGGATATCTGAGTTTAAGCGCTTTGATTTTTCATTTATAGTTGCTTGGTTCGCATTCCTTCGACGTGCCGAGGTGTTGAATAAATAAATTATTGAGCTCGGGGAGCATGGGATATCTGAGTTTAAGCGCTTTGATTTTTCATTTATAGTTGCTTGGTTCGCATTCCTTTGACGTGCTGAGGTGTTGAATAAATAAATTATTGAGCTCGGGGAGCGTGGTGTAGTTGGGTTTAAGCGCTTTGGTTTTTCATTTATACTTGCTTCGTTCGCCTTCCTTCGACGTGCCGAGGTGTTGAATAAATAAATTATTGAGCTCGGGGAGCATGGGATAGCTGGGTTTAAGCGCTTTGATTTTTCATTTATACTTGCTTCGTTCGCTTCCTTTGACGTGCTGGGGTGTTGAATAAATAAATTATTGAGCTCGGGGAGCATGGTGTAGTTGGGTTTAAGCGCTTTGGTTTATCATTTATACTTGATTCGTTCGCCTTCCTTCGACGTGCCGAGGTGTTGAATAAATAAATTATTGAGCTCGGGGAGCATGGTGTAGTTGGGTTTAAGCGCTTGTTTTTCATTTATACTTGCTTCGTTCGCCTTCCTTCGATGTGCCGAGGTGTTGAATAAATAAATTATTGAGCTCGGGAGCATGGGATAGCTGGGTTTAAGCGCTTTGATTTTTCATTTATAGTTGCTTCGTTCGCATTCCTTCGACGTGCCGAGGTGTTGAATAAATAAATTATTGAGCTCGGGGAGCATGGGTAGTTGGGTTTAAGCGCTTTGATTTTTCATTTATACTTGCTTCGTTCGCTTCCTTCGACGTGCCGAGGTGTTGAATAAATAAATTATTGAGCTCGGGGAGCATGGTGTAGTTGGGTTTAAGCGCTTTGGTTTTCATTTATACTTGATTCGTTCGCCTTCCTTCGACGTGCGAGGTGTTGAATAAATAAATTATTGAGCTCGGGGAGCATGGGTAGTTGGGTTTAAGCGCTTTGATTTTTCATTTATACTTGCTTGTTCGCCTTCCTTCGACGTGCGAGGTGTTGAATAAATAAATTATTGAGCTCGGGGAGCATGGGATAGCTGGGTTTAAGCGCTTTGATTTTCATTTATATTGCTTGGTTCGCATTCCTTCGACGTGCCGAGGTGTTGAATAAATAAATTATTGAGCTCGGGGAGCATGGGATATCTGAGTTTAAGCGCTTTGATTTTTCATTTATAGTTGCTTGTTCGCATTCCTTTGACGTGCTGAGGTGTTGAATAAATAAATTATTGAGCTCGGGGAGCATGGGTAGTTGGTTTAAGCGCTTTGTTTTTCATTTATACTTGATTCGCATTCCTTCGACGTGCCGAGGTGTTGAATAAATAAATTATTGAGCTCGGGGAGCATGGGATATCTGAGTTTAAGCGCTTTGATTTTCATTTATAGTTGCTTGGTTCGCATTCCTTTGACGTGCTGAGGTGTTGATAAATAAATTATTGAGCTCGGGGAGCGTGGTGTAGTTGGTTTAAGCGCTTTGATTTTTCATTTATACTTGATTCGTTCGCATTCCTTCGACGTGCCGAGGTGTTGAATAAATAAATTATTGAGCTCGGGGAGCGTGGGATAGCTGAGTTTAAGCGCTTTGATTTTTCATTTATAGTTGTTTGGTTCGCATTCCTTTGACGTGCTGGGGTGTTGAATAAATAAATTATTGAGCTCGGGGAGCGTGGTGTAGTTGGGTTTAAGCGCTTTGGTTTTTCATTTATACTTGATTCGTTCGCCTTCCTTCGACGTACCGAGGTGTTGAATAAATAAATTATTGAGTCGGGGAGCATGGGATAGCTGAGTTTAAGCGCTTTGATTTTTCATTTATAGTTGCTTGGTTCGCATTCCTTCGACGTGCCGAGGTGTTGAATAAATAAATTATTGAGCTCGGGGAGCATGGGATATCTGAGTTTAAGCGCTTTGATTTTTCATTTATAGTTGCTTGAATCGCATTCCTTTGACGTGCTGAGGTGTTGAATAAATAAATTATTGAGCTCGGGGAGCATGGGATAGCTGGGTTTCAGCGCTTCGATTTTTCATTTATACTTGCTTCGTTCGCCACCCTTCGTCGTGCCGAGGTGTTGAATAAATAAATTATTGAGCTCGGGGAGCATGGTGTAGTTGGGTTTAAGCGCTTTGGTTTATCATTTATACTTGATTCGTTCGCATTCCTTCGACGTGCCGAGGTGTTGAATAAATAAATTATTGAGCTCGGGGAGCATGGGATATCTGAGTTTAAGCGCTTTGATTTTTCATTTATAGTTGCTTGGTTCGCATTCCTTCGACGTGCCGAGGTGTTGAATAAATAAATTATTGAGCTCGGGGAGCATGGGATATCTGAGTTTAAGCGCTTTGATTTTTCATTCATAGTTGCTTGGTTCGCATTCCTTTGACGTGTTGAGGTGTTGATTAAATAAATTATTGAGCTCGGGGAGCGTGGTGTAGTTGGGTTTAAGCGCTTTGGTTTTTCATTTATACTTGCTTCGTTCGCCTCCCTTCACGTGCCGAGGTGTTGAATAAATAAATTATTGAGCTCGGGGAGCATCAGATAGCTGGGTTGAGTCGCTTTGGTTTTTCATTTATACTTGCTTCGTTCGCTTCCTTCGACGTGCCGAGGTGTTGAATAAATAAATTATTGAGCTCGGGGAGCATGGGGTAGTTGGGTTTAAGCGCTTTGGTTTTCATTTATAATTGATTCGTTCGCCTTCCTCCATGTGACGACGTGTTTTTAAATAAATAATTGAGCTTGGGAATCAAGGTGTAGTTGAGTTTATCGCTTTGTTTTTGATTTGTACTGCTTGATCGCCTTCCACCGATGTGCCGAGGTGTTGAATAAATAAATTATTGAGCTCGGGGAGCATCAGATAGCTGGGTTGAATCGCTTTGGTTTTTCATTTATACTTGCTTCGTTCGTCTTCCTTCGACGTGCCGAGGTGTTGAATAAATAAATTATTGAGCTCGGGGAGCATGGTGTAGTTGGGTTTAAGCGCTTTGGTTTTTCATTTATACTTGCTTCGTTCGCTTCCTTCGACGTGCCGAGGTGTTGAATAAATAAATTATTGAGCTCGGGGAGCATGGTGTAGTTGGGTTTAAGCGCTTTGGTTTTCATTTATATTGATTCGTTCGCCTTCCTCCGATGTGACGACGTGTTCTTTTAAATAAATAATTGAGCTGGGACATGGTGTAGTTGAGTTTATCGCTTTGTTTTTGATTTTACTCGCTTGATCGCCTTCCACCGATGTGCCGAGGTGTTGAATAAATAAATTATTGAGCTCGGGAAGCATGGGATAGCTGAGTTTAAGCGCTTTGATTTTTCATTTATAGTTGCTTGATTCGCATTCCTTTGACGTGCTGAGGTGTTGATTAAATAAATTATTGAGCTAGGGGAGCGTGGTGTAGTTGGGTTTAAGCGCTTTGATTTTTCATTTATACTTGATTCGTTCGCATTCCTTCGACGTGCCGAGGTGTTGAATAAATAAATTATTGAGCTCGGGGAGCATGGTGTAGTTGGGTTTAAGCGCTTTGGTTTATCATTTATACTTGATTCGTTCGCATTCCTTCGACGTGCCGAGGTGTTGAATAAATAAATTATTGAGCTCGGGGAGCATGGGATATCTGAGTTTAAGCGCTTTGATTTTTCATTTATAGTTGCTTGAATCGCATTCCTTTGACGTGCTGAGGTGTTGAATAAATAAATTATTGAGCTCGGGGAGCATGGGATAGCTGAGTTTAAGCGCTTTGATTTTTCATTTATAGTTGCTTGGTTCGCATTCCTTCGACGTGCCGAGGTGTTGAATAAATAAATTATTGAGCTCGGGGAGCATGGGATATCTGAGTTTAAGCGCTTTGACTTTTCATTTATAGTTGCTTGGTTCGCATTCCTTTGACCTGCTGGGGTGTTGATTAAATAAATTATTGAGCTAGGGGAGCGTGGTGTAGTTGGGTTTAAGCGCTTTGATTTTTCATTTATACTTGATTCGTTCGCATTCCTTCGACGTGCCGAGGTGTTGAATAAATAAATTATTGAGCTCGGGGAGCGTGGGATATCTGAGTTTAAGCGCTTTGATTTTTCATTTATAGTTGCTTGGTTCGCATTCCTTTGATGTGTTGAGGTGTTGATTAAATAAATTATTGAGCTCGGGGAGCGTGGTGTAGTTGGGTTTAAGCGCTTTGGTTTTTCATTTATACTTGATTCGTTCGCCTTCCTTCGACGTACCGAGGTGTTGAATAAATAAATTATTGAGATCGGGGAGCATGGGATAGCTGAGTTTAAGCGCTTTGATTTTTCATTTATAGTTGCTTGGTTCGCATTCCTTCGACGTGCCGAGGTGTTGAATAAATAAATTATTGAGCTCGGGGAGCATGGGATATCTGAGTTTAAGCGCTTTGATTTTTCATTTATAGTTGCTTGAATCGCAATCCTTTGACGTGCTGAGGTGTTGAATAAATAAATTATTGAGCTCGGGGAGCATAGGATAGCTGGGTTTCAGCGCTTCGATTTTTCATTTATACTTGCTTCGTTCGCCACCC
The DNA here is from genome assembly GCF_009193385.2 of Nasonia vitripennis. Classification (NCBI taxonomy): domain Eukaryota; kingdom Metazoa; phylum Arthropoda; class Insecta; order Hymenoptera; family Pteromalidae; genus Nasonia; species Nasonia vitripennis. The sequence goes on from NW_022279800.1 coordinate 52,685, forward strand.
TTCGTCGTGCCGAGGTGTTGAATAAATAAATTATTGAGCTCGGGGACCATGGTGTAGTTGGGTTTAAGCGCTTTGGTTTATCATTTATACTTGATTCGTTCGCATTCCTTCGACGTGCCGAGGTGTTGAATAAATAAATTATTGAGCTCGGGGAGCATGGGATATCTGAGTTTAAGCGCTTTGATTTTTCATTTATAGTTGCTTGGTTCGCATTCCTTCGACGTGCCGAGGTGTTGAATAAATAAATTATTGAGCTCGGGGAGCATGGGATATCTGAGTTTAAGCGCTTTGATTTTTCATTCATAGTTGCTTGGTTCGCATTCCTTTGACGTGTTGAGGTGTTGATTAAATAAATTATTGAGCTCGGGGAGCGTGGTGTAGTTGGGTTTAAGCGCTTTGGTTTTTCATTTATACTTGCTTCGTTCGCCTCCTTCCACGTGCCGAGGTGTTGAATAAATAAATTATTGAGCTCGGGGAGCATCAGATAGCTGGGTTGAATCGCTTTGGTTTTTCATTTATACTTGCTTCGTTCGTCTTCCTTCGACGTGCCGAGGTGTTGAATAAATAAATTATTGAGCTCGGGGAGCATGGTGTAGTTGGGTTTAAGCGCTTTGGTTTATCATTTATAATTGATTCGTTCGCCTTCCTCCAATGTGACGACGTGTCTTTTAAATAAATAATTGAGCTTGGGAATCAGGTGTAGTTGAGTTTATCCGCTTTAGTTTTTGTTTTGTATTCGTTTTGATCGCTTTCCACCGATGTGCCGAGGTGTTGAATAAATAAATTATTGAGCTCGGGAAGCATCAGATAGCTGGGTTTAATCGCTTTGGTTTTTCATTTATACTTGCTTCGTTCGCTTCCTTCGACGTGCCGAGGTGTTGAATAAATAAATTATTGAGCTCGGGGAGCATGGTGTAGTTGGGTTGAATCGCTTTGATTTTTCATTTATACTTGCTTCGTTCGCTTCCTTCGACGTGCCGAGGTGTTGAATAAATAAATTATTGAGCTCGGGGAGCATGGTGTAGTTGGGTTTAAGCGCTTTGGTTTATCATTTATATTGATTCGTTCGCCTTCCTCCAATGTGACGACGTGTTCTTTAAATAAATAATTGAGCTGGGAATCAAGGTGTAGTTGAGTTTAATCCCTTTAGTTTTTGATTTGTACTCGCTTTGATCGCCTTCCCCGATGTGCCGAGGTGTTGAATAAATAAATTATTGAGCTCGGGGAGCATGGGATAGCTGAGTTTAAGCGCTTTGATTTTTCATTTATAGTTGCTTGGTTCGCATTCCTTCGACGTGTCGAGGTGTTGAATAAATAAATTATTGAGCTCGGGGAGCATGGGATAGTCTGGGTTTAAGCGCTTTGATTTTTCATTTATATTGCTTGTTCGCTTCCTTGACGTGCCGAGGTGTTGAATAAATAAATTATTGAGCTCGGGGAGCATGGGATAGCTGAGTTTAAGCGCTTTGATTTTTCATTTATAGTTGCTTGGTTCGCATTCCTTTGATGTGTTGAGGTGTTGATTAAATAAATTATTGAGCTCGGGGAGCATGGTGTAGTTGGGTTTAAGCGCTTTGGTTTATCATTTATACTTGATTCGTTCGCCTTCCTTCGACGTACCGAGGTGTTGAATAAATAAATTATTGAGCTCGGGGAGCATGGGATAGCTGGGTTTCAGCGCTTCGATTTTTCATTTATACTTGCTTCGTTCGGCTCCCTTCGTCGTGCCGAGGTGTTGAATAAATAAATTATTGAGCTCGGGGAGCATGGTGTAGTTGGGTTTAAGCGCTTTGGTTTATCATTTATACTTGATTCGTTCGCATTCCTTCGACGTGCCGAGGTGTTGAATAAATAAATTATTGAGCTCGGGGAGCATGGGATATCTGAGTTTAAGCGCTTTGATTTGTCATTTATAGTTGCTTGAATCGCATTCCTTTGACGTGCTGAGGTGTTGAATAAATAAATTATTGAGCTCGGGGAGCGTGGTGTAGTTGGGTTTAAGCGCTTTGGATTTTGATTTATACTCGCCTTCCTTCAATGTGACGAGGTGTTTTTTAATAAACTATTGCGCTTGGGAATCGAGGAGTAGTTAGTTTAATCGCTATGGTTTTTATTTATACTCGCTACGCTCGCCATCTTCCGAGTGCCGAGGTGTTGAATAAATAAATTATTGAACTCGGGGAGCATGGGATAGCTGAGTTTAATCGCTTTGACTTTTCATTTATAGTTGCTTCGTTCGCATTCCTTTAACGTGCTGCGGAGTTGATTAAATAAATTATTCAGCTCGGGGAGCGTGGTGTAGTTGGGTTTAAGCGCTTTGGTTTTTCAATTATACTTGATTCGTTCACCTCCCTTCGACGTGCCGAGGTGTTGAATAAATAAATTATTGAGCTCGGGGAGCATGGGATAGCTGAGTTTAAGCGCTTTGATTTTTCATTTATAGTTGCTTGGTTCGCATTCCTTTGACGTGTTGAGGTGTTGATTAAATAAATTATTGAGCTCGGGGAGCGTGGTGTAGTTGGGTTTAAGCGCTTTGGTTTTTCATTTATACTTGATTCGTTCGCCTTCCTTCGACGTACCGAGGTGTTGAATAAATAAATTATTGAGCTCGGGGAGCATGGGATATCTGAGTTTAAGCGCTTTGATTTTTCATTTATAGTTGCTTGGTTCGCATTCCTTTGACGTGTGAGGTGTTGATTAAATAAATTATTGAGCTCGGGGAGCGTGGTGTAGTTGGGTTTAAGCGCTTTGGTTTTTCATTTATACTTGATTCGTTCGCCTCCCTTCGACGTGCCGAGGTGTTGAATAAATAAATTATTGAGCTCGGGGAGCATGGATAGCTGGGTTTAAGCGCTTTGATTTTTCATTTATACTTGCTTCGTTCGCTTCCTTCGACGTGCCGAGGTGTTGAATAAATAAATTATTGAGCTCGGGGAGCATGGTGTAGTTGGGTTTAAGCGCTTTGGTTTATCATTTATACTTGATTCGTTCGCCTTCCTCCACGTGACGAGGTGTTGAATAAATAAATTATTGAGCTTGGGAGCATGGTGTAGTTGAGTTTAATCCGCTTAGTTTTTGATTTGTACTCGCTTGATCGCCTTCCACCGATGTGCCGAGGTGTTGAATAAATAAATTATTGAGCTCGGGGAGCATGGATAGCTGGGTTTAATCGCTTTGGTTTTTCATTTATACTTGCTTCGTTCGCTTCCTTCGACGTGCCGAGGTGTTGAATAAATAAATTATTGAGCTCGGGGAGCATGGTGTAGTTGGGTTTAAGCGCTTTGGTTTTCATTTATACTTGATTCGTTCGCCTTCCTCCACGTGCGAGGTGTTGAATAAATAAATTATTGAGCTCGGGGAGCAAGGTGTAGTTGAGTTTAACGCTTTGTTTTTCATTTATACTCGCTTGTTCGCCTTCCCGATGTGCCGAGGTGTTGAATAAATAAATTATTGAGCTCGGGGAGCATGGGATAGCTGAGTTTAAGCGCTTTGATTTTTCATTTATAGTTGCTTCGTTCGCATTCCTTCGACGTGCCGAGGTGTTGAATAAATAAATTATTGAGCTCGGGGAGCATGGGATATCTGAGTTTAAGCGCTTTGATTTTCATTTATAGTTGCTTGATCGCATTCCTTTGACGTGCTGAGGTGTTGAATAAATAAATTATTGAGCTCGGGGAGCGTGGGATATCTGGTTTAAGCGCTTTGATTTTTCATTTATACTTGCTTCGTTCGCATTCCTTGACGTGTGAGGTGTTGAATAAATAAATTATTGAGCTCGGGGAGCATGGTGTAGTTGGGTTTAAGCGCTTTGGTTTTCATTTATACTTGATTCGTTCGCCTTCCTTCGACGTGCCGAGGTGTTGAATAAATAAATTATTGAGCTCGGGGAGCATGGTGTAGTTGGGTTTAAGCGCTTTGGTTTATCATTTATACTTGATTCGTTCGCATTCCTTCGACGTGCCGAGGTGTTGAATAAATAAATTATTGAGCTCGGGGAGCATGGGATAGCTGGGTTTCAGCGCTTCGATTTTTCATTTATACTTGCTTCGTTCGCCTCCCTTCGTCGTGCCGAGGTGTTGAATAAATAAATTATTGAGCTCGGGGAGCATGGTGTAGTTGGGTTTAAGCGCTTTGGTTTATCATTTATACTTGATTCGTTCGCATTCCTTCGACGTGCCGAGGTGTTGAATAAATAAATTATTGAGCTCGGGGAGCATGGGATATCTGAGTTTAAGCGCTTTGATTTTTCATTTATAGTTGCTTGAATCGCATTCCTTTGACGTGCTGAGGTGTTGAATAAATAAATTATTGAGCTCGGGGAGCGTGGTGTAGTTGGGTTTAAGCGCTTTGGATTTTGATTTATACTCGCCTTCCTTCAATGTGACGAGGTGTTTTAATAAACTATTGGCTTGGGATCGAGGGTAGTTTAGTTTAATCGCTTGGTTTTTATTTATACTCGCTACGCTCGCCATCGTCCGATGTGCCGAGGTGTTGAATAAATAATTTATTGAACTCGGGGAGCATGGGATAGCTGAGTTTAATCGCTTTGACTTTTCATTTATAGTTGCTTCGTTCGCATTCCTTCGACGTGCTGAGGTGTTGATTAAATAAATTATTGAGCTCGGGGAGCGTGGTGTAGTTGGGTTTAAGCGCTTTGGTTTTTCATTTATACTTGATTCGTTCGCCTCCCTTCGACGTGCCGAGGTGTTGAATAAATAAATTATTGAGCTCGGGGAGCATGGGATAGCTGAGTTTAAGCGCTTTGATTTTTCATTTATAGTTGCTTCGTTCGCATTCCTTTGACGTGCCGAGGTGTTGAATAAATAAATTATTGAGCTCGGGGAGCATGGTGTAGTTGGGTTTAAGCGCTTTGGTTTTTCATTTATACTTGATTCGTTCGCATTCCTTCGACGTGCCGAGGTGTTGAATAAATAAATTATTGAGCTCGGGGAGCATGGGATAGCTTGAGTTTAAGCGCTTTGATTTTTCATTTATACTTGCTTCGTTCGCATTCCTTGGACGTGCCGAGGTGTTGAATAAATAAATTATTGAGCTCGGGGAGCATGGGATATCTGAGTTTAAGCGCTTGATTTTTCAATTTATAGTTGCTTGATCGCATTCCTTTGACGTGCTGAGGTGTTGATTAAATAAATTATTGAGCTAGGGGAGCGTGGTGTAGTTGGGTTTAAGCGCTTTGATTTTTCATTTATACTTGATTCGTTCGCATTCCTTCGACGTGCCGAGGTGTTGAATAAATAAATTATTGAGCTCGGGGAGCATGGTGTAGTTGGGTTTAAGCGCTTTGGTTTATCATTTATACTTGATTCGTTCGCATTCCTTCGACGTGCCGAGGTGTTGAATAAATAAATTATTGAGCTCGGGGAGCATGGGATATCTGAGTTTAAGCGCTTTGATTTTTCATTTATAGTTGCTTGGTTCGCATTCCTTCGACGTGCCGAGGTGTTGAATAAATAAATTATTGAGCTAGGGGAGCGTGGTGTAGTTGGGTTTAAGCGCTTTGATTTTTCATTTATACTTGATTCGTTCGCATTCCTTCGACGTGCCGAGGTGTTGAATAAATAAATTATTGAGCTCGGGGAGCATGGTGTAGTTGGGTTTAAGCGCTTTGGTTTTCATTTATACTTGATTCGTTCGCATTCCTTCGACGTGCCGAGGTGTTGAATAAATAAATTATTGAGCTCGGGGAGCATGGGATATCTGAGTTTAAGCGCTTTGATTTTTCATTTATAGTTGCTTGAATCGCATTCCTTTGACGTGCTGAGGTGTTGAATAAATAAATTATTGAGCTCGGGGAGCATGGGATAGCTGAGTTTAAGCGCTTTGATTTTTCATTTATAGTTGCTTGGTTCGCATTCCTTCGACGTGCCGAGGTGTTGAATAAATAAATTATTGAGCTCGGGGAGCATGGGATATCTGAGTTTAAGCGCTTTGATTTGTCATTTATAGTTGCTTGATCGCATTCCTTTGACGTGCTGAGGTGTTGAATAAATAAATTATTGAGCTCGGGGAGCGTGGTGTAGTTGGGTTTAAGCGCTTTGGATTTTGATTTATACTCGCCTTCCTTCAATGTGACGAGGTGTTTTTTTAATAAACTATTGCGCTTGGGAATCGAGGTGTAGTTTAGTTTAATCGCTATGGTTTTTAATTTATACTCGCTACGCTCGCCATCGTCCGATGTGCCGAGGTGTTGAATAAATAATTTATTGAACTCGGGGAGCATGGGATAGCTGAGTTTAATCGCTTTGACTTTTCATTTATAGTTGCTTCGTTCGCATTCCTTTAACGTGCTGCGGAGTTGATTAAATAAATTATTGAGCTCGGGGAGCGTGGTGTAGTTGGGTTTAAGCGCTTTGGTTTTTCATTATACTTGATTCGTTCACCTCCCTTAGACGTGCCGAGGTGTTGAATAAATAAATTATTGAGCTCGGGGAGCATGGGATAGCTGAGTTTAAGCGCTTTGATTTTTCATTTATAGTTGCTTGGTTCGCATTCCTTTGATGTGTTGAGGTGTTGATTAAATAAATTATTGAGCTCGGGGAGCGTGGTGTAGTTGGGTTTAAGCGCTTTGGTTTTTCATTTATACTTGATTCGTTCGCCTTCCTTCGACGTACCGAGGTGTTGAATAAATAAATTATTGAGATCGGGGAGCATGGGATAGCTGAGTTTAAGCGCTTTGATTTTTCATTTATAGTTGCTTGGTTCGCATTCCTTCGACGTGCCGAGGTGTTGAATAAATAAATTATTGAGCTAGGGGAGCATGGGATATCTGAGTTTAAGCGCTTTGATTTTTCATTTATAGTTGCTTGATCGCATTCCTTTGACGTGCTGAGGTGTTGAATAAATAAATTATTGAGCTCGGGGAGCATGGGATAGCTGGGTTTAAGCGCTTTGATTTTTCATTTATACTTGCTTCGTTCGCATTCCTTCGACGTGCCGAGGTGTTGAATAAATAAATTATTGAGCTCGGGGAGCATGGTGTAGTTGGGTTTAAGCGCTTTGGTTTATCATTTATACTTGATTCGTTCGCATTCCTTCGACGTGCCGAGGTGTTGAATAAATAAATTATTGAGCTCGGGGAGCATGGGATATCTGAGTTTAAGCGCTTTGATTTTTCATTTATAGTTGCTTGGATCGCATTCCTTTGACGTGCTGAGGTGTTGAATAAATAAATTATTGAGCTCGGGGAGCATGGGATAGCTGAGTTTAAGCGCTTTGATTTTTCATTTATAGTTGCTTCGTTCGCATTCCTTCGACGTGCCGAGGTGTTGAATAAATAAATTATTGAGCTCGGGGAGCATGGGATATCTGAGTTTAAGCGCTTTGATTTTCATTTATAGTTGCTTGGTTCGCATTCCTTTGACGTGCTGAGGTGTTGATTAAATAAATTATTGAGCTAGGGGAGCGTGGTGTAGTTGGGTTTAAGCGCTTTGATTTTTCATTTATACTTGATTCGTTCGCATTCCTTCGACGTGCCGAGGTGTTGAATAAATAAATTATTGAGCTCGGGGAGCATGGTGTAGTTGGGTTTAAGCGCTTTGGTTTATCATTTATACTTGATTCGTTCGCATTCCTTCGACGTGCCGAGGTGTTGAATAAATAAATTATTGAGCTCGGGGAGCATGGGATATCTGAGTTTAAGCGCTTTGATTTTTCATTTATAGTTGCTTGAATCGCATTCCTTTGACGTGCTGAGGTGTTGAATAAATAAATTATTGAGCTCGGGGAGCATGGGATAGCTGAGTTTAAGCGCTTTGATTTTTCATTTATAGTTGCTTGGTTCGCATTCCTTCGACGTGCCGAGGTGTTGAATAAATAAATTATTGAGCTCGGGGAGCATGGGATATCTGAGTTTAAGCGCTTTGATTTTTCATTTATAGTTGCTTGGTTCGCATTCCTTTGACGTGCTGAGGTGTTGATTAAATAAATTATTGAGCTCGGGGAGCGTGGTGTAGTTGGGTTTAAGCGCTTTGGTTTTTCATTTATACTTGATTCGTTCGCATTCCTTCGACGTGCCGAGGTGTTGAATAAATAAATTATTGAGCTCGGGGAGCATGGGATATCTGAGTTTAAGCGCTTTGATTTTTCATTTATAGTTGCTTGGTTCGCATTCCTTTGACGTGCTGAGGTGTTGATTAAATAAATTATTGAGCTCGGGGAGCGTGGTGTAGTTGGGTTTAAGCGCTTTGGTTTTCATTTATACTTGATTCGTTCGCCTTCCTTCGACGTGCCGAGGTGTTGAATAAATAAATTATTGAGCTCGGGGAGCATGGGATAGCTGAGTTTAAGCGCTTTGATTTTTCATTTATAGTTGCTTGTTCGCATTCCTTCGACGTGCCGAGGTGTTGAATAAATAAATTATTGAGCTCGGGGAGCATGGGATATCTGAGTTTAAGCGCTTTGATTTTTCATTTATAGTTGCTTGTTCGCATTCCTTTGACGTGCCGAGGTGTTGAATAAATAAATTATTGAGCTCGGGGAGCATGGATAGCTGGGTTTAAGCGCTTTGATTTTTCATTTATACTTGCTTCGTTCGCCATTCCTTCGACGTGCCGAGGTGTTGAATAAATAAATTATTGAGCTCGGGGAGCATGGTGTAGTTGGGTTTAAGCGCTTTGGTTTTCATTTATACTTGATTCGTTCGCATTCCTTCGACGTGCCGAGGTGTTGAATAAATAAATTATTGAGCTCGGGGAGCATGGGTATTGGTTTAAGCGCTTTGATTTTTCATTTATATTGCTTGTTCGCATTCCTTCGACGTGCGAGGTGTTGAATAAATAAATTATTGAGCTCGGGGAGCATGGGATAGCTGAGTTTAATCGCTTTGATTTTTCATTTATAGTTGCTTCGTTCGATTCCTTTGACGTGCTGCGGTGTTGATTAAATAAATTATTGAGCTCGGGGAGCGTGGTGTAGTTGGGTTTAAGCGCTTTGGTTTTTCATTTATACTTGATTCGTTCGCCTTCCTTCGACGTGCCGAGGTGTTGAATAAATAAATTATTGAGCTCGGGGAGCATGGGATAGCTGAGTTTAAGCGCTTTGATTTTTCATTTATAGTTGCTTGGTTCGCATTCCTTTGACGTGCTGAGGTGTTGATTAAATAAATTATTGAGCTCGGGGAGCGTGGTGTAGTTGGGTTTAAGCGCTTTGGTTTTTCATTTATACTTGATTCGTTCGCCTTCCTTCGACGTGCCGAGGTGTTGAATAAATAAATTATTGAGCTCGGGGAGCATGGGATAGCTGAGTTTAAGCGCTTTGATTTTCATTTATAGTTGCTTGGTTCGCATTCCTTTGACTGCTGGGTGTTGATTAAATAAATTATTGAGCTGGGGAGCGTGGTGTAGTTGGGTTTAAGCGCTTTGGTTTTTCATTTATACTTGATTCGTTCGCCTTCCTTCGACGTACCGAGGTGTTGAATAAATAAATTATTGAGCTCGGGGAGCATGGGATAGCTGGGTTTCAGCGCTTCGATTTTTCATTTATACTTGCTTCGTTCGCCTCCCTTCGTCGTGCCGAGGTGTTGAATAAATAAATTATTGAGCTCGGGGAGCATGGTGTAGTTGGGTTTAAGCGCTTTGGTTTATCATTTATACTTGATTCGTTCGCATTCCTTCGACGTGCCGAGGTGTTGAATAAATAAATTATTGAGCTCGGGGAGCATGGGATATCTGAGTTTAAGCGCTTTGATTTTTCATTTATAGTTGCTTGAATCGCATTCCTTTGACGTGCTGAGGTGTTGAATAAATAAATTATTGAGCTCGGGGAGCATGGGATAGCTGGTTTAAGCGCTTTGATTTTTCATTTATATTGCTTCGTTCGCATTCCTTCGACGTGCCGAGGTGTTGAATAAATAAATTATTGAGCTCGGGGAGCATGGGATATCTGAGTTTAAGCGCTTTGACTTTTCATTTATAATTGCTTGGTTCGCATTCCTTTGACCTGCTGGGGTGTTGATTAAATAAATTATTGAGCTAGGGGAGCGTGGTGTAGTTGGGTTTAAGCGCTTAGGTTTTTCATTTATACTTGATTCGTTCACCTTCCTTCGACGTACCGAGGTGTTGAATAAATAAATTATTGAGCTCGGGGAGCATGGGATAGCTGAGTTTAAGCGCTTTGACTTTTCATTTATAGTTGCTTGGTTCGCATTCCTTTGACCTGCTGGGGTGTTGAATAAATAAATTATTGAGCTCGGGGAGCATGGTGTAGTTGGGTTTAAGCGCTTTGGTTTATCATTTATACTTGATTCGTTCGCATTCCTTCGACGTGCCGAGGTGTTGAATAAATAAATTATTGAGCTCGGGGAGCATGGGATATCTGAGTTTAAGCGCTTTGATTTTTCATTTATAGTTGCTTGATCGCATTCCTTTGACGTGCTGAGGTGTTGAATAAATAAATTATTTAGCTCGGGGAGCATGGGATAGCTGAGTTTAAGCGCTTTGATTTTTCATTTATACTTGATTCGTTCGCATTCCTTCGACGTGCCGAGGTGTTGAATAAATAAATTATTGAGCTCGGGGAGCATGGGATATCTGAGTTTAAGCGCTTTGATTTTTCATTTATAGTTGCTTGGTTCGCATTCCTTTGATGTGTTGAGGTGTTGATTAAATAAATTATTGAGCTCGGGGAGCGTGGTGTAGTTGGGTTTAAGCGCTTTGGTTTTTCATTTATACTTGATTCGTTCGCTCCTTCGTCGTGCCGAGGTGTTGAATAAGTAAATTATTGCTCTCGGGAGCGTGGTGTAGTTGGGTTTAATCGCTATGGTTTTTAATTTATACTCGCTCGCTCGCCATCGTCCGATGTGCCGAGGTGTTGAATAAATAATTTATTGAACTCGGGGAGCATGGGATAGCTGAGTTTAATCGCTTTGATTTTCATTTATAGTTGCTTCGTTCGCATTCCTTCGACGTGCCGAGGTGTTGAATAAATAAATTATTGAGTCGGGGAGTGGGTGTAGTTGGTTTAAGCGATTGGATTTGGATTTATACTTGATTCGTTCGCATTCCTTCGACGTGCCGAGGTGTTGAATAAATAAATTATTGCTCTCGGGAGCGTGGGTAGTTGGATTAATCGCTATGTTTTTTATTTATACTGCTTCGTCGCATCTCCGATGTGACGAGGTGTTGAATAAATAATTATTGAACTCGGGGAGCATGGGATAGCTGAGTTTAATCGCTTTGACATTTCATTTATAGTTGCTTCGTTCGCATTCCTTCGACGTGCCGAGGTGTTGAATAAATAAATTATTGACCTCGGGGAGCGTGGTGTAGTTGGGTTTAAGCGCTTTGGTTTTTCAATTATACTTGATTCGTTCACCTCCCTTCGACGTGCCGAGGTGTTGAATAAATAAATTATTGAGCTCGGGGAGCATGGGATAGCTGAGTTTAAGCGCTTTGATTTTTCATTTATACTTGCTTCGTTCGCCTTCCTTCGACGTGCCGAGGTGTTGCATAAATAAATTATTGAGCTAGGGGAGCGTGGTGTAGTTGGGTTTAAGCGCTTTGGTTTTTCATTTATAATTGATTCGTTTGCATTCCTTCGACGTGCCGAGGTGTTGAATAAATAAATTAGTGAGCTCGGGGAGCATGGGATATCTGAGTTTAAGCGCTTTGATTTTTCATTTATAGTTGCTTGAATCGCATTTCTTTGACGTGCTGAGGTGTTGAATAAATAAATTATTGAGCTCGGGGAGCGTGGTGTAGTTGGGTTTAAGCGCTTTGGATTTTGATTTATACTCGCCTTCCTTCAATGTGACGAGGTGTTTTTTTTTAATAAACTATTGTGCTTGGGAATCGAGGTGTAGTTTAGTTTAAGCGCATTGGTTAATGATTTATTCTCGCTTCGCTCGCCATCTTCCGATGGGCGAGGTGTTGAATAAGTAAATTATTGCTCTCGTGGAGCGTGGTGTAGTTGGGATTAATCGCTATGGTTTTTAATTTATACTCGCTACGCTCGCCATCGTCCGATGTGCCGAGGTGTTGAATAAATAATTTATTGAACTCGGGGAGCATGGGATAGCTGAGTTTAATCGCTTTGACTTTTCATTTATAGTTGCTTGGTTCGCATTCCTTTGACCTGCTGGGGTGTTGATTAAATAAATTATTGAGCTAGGGGAGCGTGGTGTAGTTGGGTTTAAGCGCTTTGGTTTTTCAATTATACTTGATTCGTTCACCTCCCTTCGACGTGCCGAGGTGTTGAATAAATAAATTATTGAGCTCGGGGAGCATGGGATAGCTTAGTTTAAGGGCTTTGACTTTTCATTTATAGTTGCTTGGTTCGCATTCCTTTGACCTGCTGGGGTGTTGATTAAATAAATTATTGAGCTCGGGGAGCGTGGTGTAGTTGGGTTTAAGCGCTTTGGTTTATCATTTTTACTCGCTACGCTCGCCATCGTCCGATGTGCCGAGGTGTTGAATAAATAATTTATTGTACTCGGGGAGCATGGGATAGCTGAGTTTAATCGCTTTGCCTTTTCATTTATAGTTGCTTCGTTCGCATTCCTTTAACGTGCTGCGGAGTTGATTAAATAAATTATTGAGCTCGGGGAGCGTGGTGTAGTTGGGTTTAAGCGATTAGGATTTGGATTTATACTTGATTCGTTCGCATTCCTTCGACGTGCCGAGGTGTCGAATAAGTAAATTATTGCTCTCGTGGAGCGTGGTGTAGTTGGGATTAATCGCTATGGTTTTTAATTTATACTCGCTACGCTCGCCATCGTCCGATGTGCCGAGGTGTTGAATAAATAATTTATTGAACTCGGGGAGCATGGGATAGCTGAGTTTAATCGCTTTGACATTTCATTTATAGTTGCTTCGTTCGCATTCCTTCGACGTGCCGAGGTGTTGAATAAATAAATTATTGAGCTCGGGGAGCGTGGTGTAGTTGGGTTTAAGCGCTTAGGTTTTTCATTTATACTTGATTCGTTCGCCTTCCTTCGACGTACCGAGGTGTTGAATAAATAAATTATTGAGCTCGGGGAGCATGGGATAGCTGGGTTTCAGCGCTTCGATTTTTCATTTATACTTGCTTCGATCGCCTCCCTTCGTCGTGTCGAGGTGTTGAATAAATAAATGATTGAGCTCGGGGAGCATGGGATAGCTGGGTTTCAGCGCTTCGATTTTTCATTTATACTTGCTTCGTTCGCCTCCCTTCGTCGTGTCGAGGTGTTGAATAAATAAATGATTGAGCTCGGGGAGCATGGTGTAGTTGGGTTTAAGCGCTTTGGTTTATCATTTATACTTGATTCGTTCACTTCCCTTCGACGTGCCGAGGTGTTGAATAAATAAATTATTGAGCTCGGGGAGCATGGATAGCTGGGGTTTAAGCGCTTGATTTTCATTTATACTTGCTTCGTTCGCCTTCCTTCGACGTGCCGAGGTGTTGCATAAATAAATTATTGAGCTAGGGGAGCGTGGTGTAGTTGGGGTTTAAGCGCTTTGGTTTTTCATTTATACTTGATTCGTTCGCCTTCCTTCGACGTACCGAGGTGTTGAATAAATAAATTTATTGAGCTCGGGGAGCATGGGATAGCTGTTTCAGCGCTTCGATTTTTCATTTATACTTCCTTCGTTCGCCGCCCTTCGTGTCGAGGTGTTGAATAAATAAATTATTGAGCTCGGGGAGCATGGTGTAGTTGGGTTTAAGCGCTTTGGTTTTTCATTTATACTTGATTCGTTCGCATTCCTTCGACGTGCCGAGGTGTTGAATAAATAAATTATTGAGCTCGGGGAGCATGGGATAGCTGAGTTTAAGCGCTTTGATTTTCATTTATAGTTGCTTCGTTCGCATTCCTTCGACGTGCCGAGGTGTTGAATAAATAAATTATTGAGCTCGGGGAGCATGGGTAGTTGGGTTTAAGCGCTTTGGATTTTTCATTTATACTTGCTTCGTTCGCATTCCTTCGACGTGCCGAGGTGTTGAATAAATAAATTATTGAGCTCGGGGAGCGTGGTGTAGTTGGGTTTAAGCGCTTTGGTTTTCATTTATACTTGCTTCGTTCGCCATCCTCCGATGTGCCGAGGTGTTGAATAAATAAATTATTGAGCTCGGGGAGCATGGGATAGCTGAGTTTAAGCGCTTTGATTTTTCATTTATAGTTGCTTCGTTCGCATTCCTTT